>NC_081136.1:32400497-32613014 GCF_958295425.1 Solea solea | reverse complement strand
CGGTGACTATGTTACAAAGACGTTTGGAGATATTAGTTTTAATTGTGAACCTCTTTGCACAAATGTCACGTATATCTTTAATGGGCTTGTGATTTGTGTGCGTGTACTGTATGTACTGTATGTGTTTCATCATTTAATGATGCCAGTTGTCCCTGGAGACGTCGCTCAGATGACTCTTTGCGCCCCCAGGACATTACAAACCTAAGTCTGATGCTGACATTAGGTTTGTGGTGCATATTTATAATTATAGCAGAATAAATGAATGTTGATAAGCATATAAACACCAGTGTTTGATCTATACATGTGTATTGTTGTATTGGTGTAGTGTTGCACTTTCAGAAGTGTATCGTATGGTATAGAAATGGATGGGCTTAAACTCACTTATGGAATAACATGTTGTAATTCTTCATGTTTGTGTGAGTGGGGCCACTGCCTCGGTGCTTTCATCAGTTCAAGGGCATCACCTCCATTGACCTGCCTGTCATTTTTTGATTTAGCAGCACTTGAGCGCTGACCTTTCCCTTTTTCCGGTCAAGCACAGCAGGAGGAAAAAAAAATATGATCACAATATAGGCTGCAAATGCAGTGTAGTGTAGTTTAGTGTGATTTTCCTTTAATCAACATGATATTGACATGCATGGAGCAAAAATGTCTCCCCCTGTTCAGCACAATTAAATATTAACATTGTCAACATTTTCATAACAAGTCCAATGGGGAGACGCTGTTCAGTAATTATTTACAATTACTGGCAGTTACCTGCTACAGTCTATTATGGCGTCAGGCCAATATTAGTATTAGTAGTTTGGTTGGATTTCCTTTCTTTTGTTTTCTCATGAGAGAATGACACAAGACAAGAGGAGTGCTTCTGCACGTGTGCACACTAGCGCACATTGGTGCCCACATCTGTGTTTAGAGATAATTGGAATAGAGCTTGGGTGGGAATGCTAATTTTTGGAGAGCAGCCTAAATATCACGGTATAGTGACTGCAGTGCTATTTTCTTGCATCGCCCGCCGTGTTACATCATTGACTTTTGACTGGCTCGTTTTTGACTTTGACCTTTTCCTGAGATGACACTTCTGCTTATTTATCACACTGGCTCTTTTCTCGTCTTCTCTGCCTCGCTGTCTTTGCTCCCTCACAGGCACTTTAGTTAGAGTACAGTACAGCACCATTTGCTTGTGTTTAAAATTAGAATACCTCAGCTGCTGTCGGGGCACTTTTGACACATCCTGTCAAACTGCTCATTTTTCAGTTTTTTTCCCCGAGACCATTACTACAGGGCCGCGAGTCGCTGCATGTGTAGGTATTCTGTCTCCTCAAGTATTCTCCATTTATTCCATGTGGTCTATGCATAATATACTAGGTCATTTATACAGGGGATGAGCATGTAACAGGATGACAAAATCATCACGTGTACCTTTCTTTCTAATTGAGTAGAACGAGGCAGAGTGGGAAGTAAGATGACGCATGTCAGCCGACACGGGTATAATCCAAGTCTGTGTCCCACTGACGCAGTCAAATAATTGATTTAACTACGTCATTTTTTTCCCCCCAACAATCTTCCCTTTACCGCCAGTATCAATTAAATCCTTTGCTTCACTTAAGTTTGAGCTTTTTACACGTTTTTTTCTTTTAGCACATTTTTCTTGGTGCAGTATATTTATAGAAACTAGTAAAGTTAGCTGTCTAAAAGTGAAGTACACACATACACAAGGAATTGTCCGTTTAAAGGTCCACAACAGGTCAGTCGACTGACCTCATTCCAGCTGTGTGGTGGTAGTAGTAAAGCAGGAGTTGGGATCTTTAAGACTTTCCTTCATCACCACTATGGATTATATGGAAAAGCTGTAATCCTTGTGCCTTGAGCAAACTAAATCAACCACCGCGCTGATGAGACTCACAGATGTGCACGGTACTTTTTTCTGTTGCGTGTGTGATGGGATCGTGTATGGATTAGCATGACTGTTTTGTCCAGTGGTTTATTCCTTGCCCATTTTTGTACTGCGCTCATGCAGCAAAGCAAAACACACAGAGCTAACATGCTAAGGACCTTCACATTTAGTGTCTTCAAAATCAGTGTAGAAATAAAGGGGATGGTTTAGGGGAAAAAGCAACAGTTTTAACGTTTTTATTAATCACCACAAAGCCTTCTAAAATATCAAGCTTTTATGTCTAAGAAGTTAATCTTAGAGGTCAAGTCTGCCTTAGCTGTGTTCAGCAACAGCCAGGGGAGAAAGGACCGGCAAAGCACAAGAAGTCATTGCAACAAGAGGATTTAGACGGAGATGAAAACTGAACAAACAACAAAAGGTGAAACAGTCACGGCGGTTGTTTATCACTAAAGCTTAATTTGCTATAAGACAAAATGTCTGAATTGGGGCAGGTCTGAGCCTGTTTGCTGCGACTCGGCCAAAAAAAACTGACTTAGCCTCGGGTGAGTTTAGGTGCTGTTATTTTGACATGTAGAGACATTTTTGTGTTTTTCCCCCCCTTGGCAACACACAAGCTGTAACCAGGTGTGCACTTCTGACATGATGTCTTTATTTCAATGAATAGAGTAAATGATGAAGTTTTACTGGATGTGGCTGAGCGAGAGAGAATACTGACATTTTTGCATGTTGCAGCAGGAAGAATTAACAAGATTAATAAAAGCTGAATTCCATTTTTTTTTGTCTTTGCAGTTTTACACAGTTTGGGTATTGTTCAGACTGGCCCAGTGGCATTCAAATGGAAAAAAATCATCATTATTGTCATTATGTAGCCCTTCTTTTCCTGCTATGACATGTAAATTGTGAAATATTTGTTCTCCATCTTCCCTTCCTTTGGGTCTCAACCCACATTTTTTTTGGAAAAATCAGTTTCCCTGTCCATTTAACGCCACAGCCTGTAAAAAAAAAAAAAATGGTGACATGTCTTGTTGTTTATCTCTATTTGTGGTAGAAGGCCCTATTTTTATTTTACCCAGAACTCCTGAGTTCAGCTTGAAGTGTCACTTTAAATTATGGAGACTAAAAATTTAAGGAAAGCTTAAACAAAGGACCCACAGCAGAGCTTTAGCTCCTGCATTAATCATCCAAAATAGCAATGTTTTCAGTTTCACTCCACTCATACATCTTACATAGTCTGTTTATAAAGATTGCAGGCAAATTAGGTGATATAAATCTTTATGTGTTTGAGTGAAGTAGTGACAGTTGATTGCTTGGATATTGAGGGAAAAGCAGGAGACGATTAATTGGAAATTCGGTGTTGTGATGTCATGATTGTGCCTCTTTCATTCCTGTGTGTGTGTGTATGTATGGTATGTGGTCGTCTAGAACAGGAAGTTTTTGAGTTAAAAAATAACTAGGTAATGTCAACACTCATTTAATAACTTCTATGGTTCTTATCAGTCAACATTCACAACATCCTGATAATAATGAATGAACGAGGGATGAGCTATGATTAGCAGGTATTATTGGCCATGTTGATGTAATAGCCAGGCTCTTCTCCAGATAGACATGAATGCAGGATATTTTGGCAGCGCCACAGCAAAACGCTGCCTTGAAGGCGACAGACGGAAAACCAAAACACACAGAGAACACTACACTGGCATATTTTGTTTCAGTGTTGCTGCGGCAAAACATCCATCATTTCGGCTTCAAGCAAACTATAACTCATAATTACTCTGTCGAGAGGGAAATGGGATACGGGAAACAAGACCTGAGACTAAAAGTGAGGCAGGCAAACGAAGGTAGGAGAGAGATGTCACTCCCGGGATGGCAAGAACAGCTAAGGGAGAGGTGGAAGCAGGGGAGATACAGTACAGGGCAGGATGAAGGGATGGACGGAGAAGGAGAAGGAGAGGGAGAGGGAGAGGGAGAGGGAGGATGTGTTGGGACTTCAGATGTTGCCAGTCAGCGAGCGATGGAGACGAGTGCCGATTTGTCTACACAGCCCTGCATTCCTGTCTGCCCGTGAGTGTGGGGAATAGGGGAGTTGGGAGAGAGAGGGAGAGAGGGAAGGAAAAGGAAAGAGAGCTAGAGGCTTTGAATTTGTTCTGTGAAAGCAGCTGTCAGACAGCGCCTAGCAACACCATTGAAGAGGGGGTTCTTAGCTGCATTTATGGTAATTACTGCAAAATATCTCTGCCTTTCTCATTCCAAATGAGCTTATGTGGCACAACAGGACTATAACTAGGGGGCAGTTTGAAGCATGATTGAGAGCTCGTCGTCTTTGTTGACACAAAATATGTCATGTCTGCTGCTTGTTAAATATATATTAAAGGGAAATATTAAAGCGCGGCTGCACTCATTTGCAAAACAGATTCTACTGTACAAGCTTTTTTTGAGAAGACTCAATAGAAAGTATTGATATAATAGTCTTATGAAAAGGTCTTCAAAGTATGGTAATTGTTTATTGTTTACATGTTACACCGTTAATTAATACATGTGGATGAAGCTCTTAATCCTTTTCATAGCACAGTTTGTCGCAATTGTCCCTGTTGCTCACTGATGAGTTGCGCGCACTTGTGTGTGTGTGTGTGTCTTTGCCAGGACGCCATCCTAATTGTATCCAGAGCATCATTCTCCCGTCATTGCCATGTGGTCCTGTGTCAAATTCAGGAGGCCCCACCCATTCAGGAAGTTAGACATCGTCTAACCCAATCAGAGTGATGTGCTGATGGAAGGCCAGTGGGCTCATCAACAGTCATGATGACATTAGAGCGCATTGATCTGGGCTGATGATAACAAACTCCACCTATCTGAGCATGCATCAGCACGACACTGCCTGTGCTGCGCGTGTGTGTGCGCGTGTGTGTGCACGTGTGTTCATAGTTTGTCAGGGTAAGTGACCTTACTTTGTAACCAAGGACTTTTGGAGTGCCATACTCCCATAAGGACTGTGTCATTCCCCTCTCTCTCCAGAATAGTTGTGATATTGTAACCAAAGACACAATTATTTCTGCATCAGAAAACATTCTGGAGGGGCCTGACTCTGAGTGTGTGCTTACAAAAACCAGTGTGTTTGAACCCTGTTCTGCTAAGGAGGATTAGTAAGTCTAAGATGTGAAAGAGGAAAAGAGGGGAGGAGTGGGGAATGAAAGAGATTGAGTTAAAGAGAGGGGATGGACAGATGTCGGCTATTTCTCTAAAATCCAGAGCAGTTGTCCAGTTGGATCATTGCCTGGACCCCTTCTTTGAAAATGCTCTGACTGAGTATCACAGAGTGAAATGTAGAGACAGAGAGATAGACATAAAGAAAAAAAAAGCTAGCAAGAACATCAGAAATTATGTGACACAGAAAATGGGTTCATGCTCGACACACTTGCTGGATCAGTGATTCACTGTCTTGGCTGGGATTCTTTCATACTGTCTTTTTCAGGACATTTTGTCTGTATTGTGTCCAACATTCACTTCTTCTGTGGATCGCGTGGACACGCGTGTCCCTGTGGATGCACGTGATGTTACTTGCTGTTTCTTTTATGCTGCATTAATGTAAAGGGTTTTCTCACGTCATCATCTCTCCTTGTTCTGCTCGGTAACCCTTGACCAAAACATTGGGGTCTGTAGTAGCACAGCAACAGGGACACGATCTCCTCACAGACGTCCCACCAACAAAACATGGAAGCTGTGTTTAGTGAGGCACTGGGCCAAGCCAAAAGCACTTTGATCCCCTCACTAAGGAAAAAAACATACCTTAATCAAATTGCTATCCCCATGCCAGACTGTTGTCAGGAGGAATTATACATTTGGCAAGAACTCAACATAAACATTGCCATTTAAAGCAACCTGGGTCTTTCAGGAGTCATTAATATCATCTTTCTCTTTGGTGAGTACATCGCTTCCTCTGGAAAGCCACTTATGCGGTCAATCAGAAAACTAAATTCTCTTGACCACGTCAGAGTTAAGACTTTGAAATTCAATATCAGCTTTAATAATAAAAAGGTCGAATTTCCTTTCATATGATACGGACGGAGTTGACAGTACAATCTTCATCTTTATATAATGCCAACCGCTCTGTGGTGGATAAGACCTTCCAACTGGTGACAGTAATCCATGCTGCTAATCCACAATTTGATGTAAACACCAAGGACACCCTGCCTTCTCTATCTGTCCTCTCTGTCCTTGGAACCATAGGCTTTGATATTTAACCAATGATTGTTTGGTATCAACAGGTCCAAAATATGTGGATTGTCATATTTGTTAAATCGCGCTGTTGACGCTGAATTCTGACCTGGACGTTAATAAATGTAGGAGTTTATTGAAGATCAGAGTTGAGTTTATAGTACATCTGTCTGTATTATGATGGGATATTTAAGAAGACTGGTGTGACAAAGTGTGCGTGTTGTCAGTTCTTGTCACACTGCATACGTTGTTATTGTTGTTTGGATTCACATGTATGTGAGACGGCACCTTCCCGGAGTATTTATTATTTTATTCAATTTTTTTGCCTGTGCTGTGTTGTTGGGGGAATAAGATAATTTAAACTCTTTTTAGTGATATGGTATAATGTGTGTGTGTATGCTGGGGGACATTCCTGCTCTGTACGCATGCGGTGTGAGTGTGTATTTTCTGCAGACTTGTCAAGTTGGAGTGTGTTGTGGTTTGTGTGGATCGTGTGTGTGCGTGTGTGTGTGTACTTGCACACACTCTGTGATTGTGAATATGCTGGCTGAAAGCAGGGACACAGTTTTCCTGCAGTCCCAGTGTGCGGCTGCGATGCAGAGTGAAGCTCATTCCTCTGCTCAGTGCCAGAGCTCGGCAGGGGAGGGCGGTGGGTGGAGGGAGGGAGGTGGATTCACCACTCCAGTCAGCACATCCACTAATTTGGAACACACACGTTTCTGTGCGTTCCAAATTTCCTCGTCTCCGTCTTTCTCTCTATCTTGCTCTGTCTTTTCATTCTCTTGGTCCCTCACTCACTTGTTTTTTGTTCTGTTTTGGGCTGAAAGTCAAAGTTCCTGCATAAGTCCCATATACTCTCCCGTTTACCGCAACACGTGTATTCAGGGCTGTCAGCGCTACCGAATTAATCTCGCTTAATGAAGGGCTGACCACAATGCCTTATGTTTTAAAATTGCTTTAATCACGTATAATATCAGGCGCACAATGGAGTGTTTCTGCGGCTCTGCTCTGCACTCAGAGAGAGAGATAAACAGCTGATGATCATTGTGTTCAACAACTCTGCTGAGAGACGCCGTGGGAAATAATTTAGCTCGTTCTGTGTCGCAGAATTACTCTGACTGTTTCATTTTAGACTGTTTAGACTAATACATATTAGGGTGAAACGGAGAAAGCAAAGTACAACTCCTGCAAAGTGTAAGTGCTGTTGCATTTATATAATCTGAATCTTTTTGATTTGAAGTGATGAAATTGATTGAAAATTCTATTTTATAAAGTAACTGTCTTTGCTTTCATTTGATACTAGTCAAGATGGAAAGGAATGAATCCAAAAAAGAATGGTTTGACAGCCCCACTAATATTATGACAGCTTCTCCTTCTGCTGTTGTTGCTATTGATATTGCTGTGATCAACAGAACAATTGTAAGTATCCGACGTTTGTCAGATTATGAACGTTAGATACTTGGAATTATTTTGTTGGATGTCGATGGGGAAAACTTGGAGAACGAGTTCCTGAGGGACAGCGACTCCAAGCCCTTGACTACTTCCGGGTCCATTGAGCTGTCGCCCCAGAACCAGCAGGCATCTTCCTTAAAGGCCCGCCCATAGTCAGAATCGTAAACAAAAAAAAACTACGGTGCAAAGAACAAATCAGTGTATTTTCAAACAATAAAATAGAATATTTTGATGTGCAAACACATCATCATGAGGCAAACCTTTGCATTCAGGACCCGTGCATGCCTTGTTATTGTAACTGGGAATCCCAGTGCCTAGTGACGTGACAAACAGTTGGTCATGGGAGACTCATCCTCCCTTCCGAGCTGCCGAGCACACCTCGACAGTCTCATAAGAGCAGCTACATCGCCTGAAGCACTGCTTAGTCATTCACCGTCCCGACTCTGCCAGCTGATATCACATCAGCCAGAAACGTGCACACCTGTAATACACAGAGTGATGAGGACTGTGGTGGTGTGGTCTATGGCAGTTGGCCACAGAATCGACATCCACACCCCTCCCATAATGTCAAATAGCCAGCACAACACCACATCGGCTATTCAGCGATGGCCCGGTCCACAATGTACCAAATGTGCCAGTGTTGAAGTGCAGATAAGGACTCAATCCACCAACAACATTCCAACAAGCGTCAAATTGTCCATCTCTCCGTTCACCCATCGTTTCCTATATCTTCCAAATGGGCTCGGCGCTGTAGCTGGAGACAGACATGTTGTACATCTCTATCACTTCTCTCTGGAACCTCACTGACCTTTCTCCCTTTTTACTTTGCATGACTGGGTGCTGTAAAATTTTAACTTCCTCTCCTCATTCTGTCACTTCCTTCATGCAGCTGTTGTAAATGTAAATACCTCCTCTCCCACTGTGACAGATTAACCTAGAAGTATGCAAACAGCTGTCATTTTTTTTTTTTTGCTTTTATAAATGTAAAGGATTACGTGTAATTACTCTACTTCTTATTCACTCATAATCTCCTAATCCCATTCGACTCAGTGTTTTATGAATGTGATAGTTATTTTTGTTCCCCCCCCACACACACACACACACACTCAAAGTTAAGCTGTTTACTACAGACTTTGACAGCTTCTTCATTTTCATGTTATGCCATCAACGCTATAAATTGAAGATTATCTTGTCAAAGCTAGCGTTTGTTGTCTCTGAATTGTTGTGTCTGTCCTTGGCCGTCCATTGCACAGTGATAACCAAAGAAAAAAAATGTCTCCTGTCACATCCACAATGGCTTTTACCTAACGTTGTCCTCCATGATCCACAATGTAGGATTTCAACCATCAAATAATGCCGCGGAAAGCCTGAGCAGGTCCGTGTCGCCTTTTATTGGCACAATGTGACTTCTAGTTTTGGGTCCCTGCCCCAAAAACAACTACAACAATAATACTGACGTGTTTTAATGAGTGTGTGTGTCTCTTCTCTTCTCTTCAGAGTCGGATGTTTATAAATGTAAATGCAGCTCCACAGTTCCAACCCTCTGGCTCACCGCTGACAGCCCATTAAGACAAAGAAACGAGGCAGGAAAACAGATACATGCCAATTATTTTTTATTTTTTATTAAACACTAAGCCCTAATATTCAGTCTTGAGTCTCACACATGGAGATAGTGTACACACACACACACACACACACACACACACACAGAGCACTGCTTTAGCCCACAGTTCCAGCCATGTGATGGAAAGCGTGTGCCGGGGAAAGGAGTGTGGTGCTAATCATGAATTCATTAGCACTCTTTGATGTCTATGGAGCTGTGAATGCGTGGTTGTGTGTGTGTGTGTGTGTGTGTGTGCGTGCGGTTGATATTAAAGTATCTGTCAGCTGTCGGAGTACCCAGGTCACATGACTTAAAGCCTCTCTGCTTTTAATGTTAATTAATGTTCATGTACATTTCTGGAAGCTGCACACTTTTCACTTGCTTGTCAATGTTACTACGAGTAAATGTAAATGTCACGCCAAAAATACCTGACATACCAATGTACCAATTTCACACAAGTGGATAAAGCGAAATCATATGCTGTTAATGTGTGAGTGTGTGTGTGTGTGTTTTGGGAGCTGCACATACCTCCGTAAAGGTCTGATAGTCTCAGACCTTGGCTACCACGATTTAAGCTGTGAATGAAGTGTCTGGAACACGGCAAGAAAATGCAATGATGTGACCCCACAAAGATAGGCGTGCAAGCCGGTGTGTGTGTGTGTGTGTGATGTGTAAATCCACAGAACTCTTGCAAGCCTTAATTAATGGTGCTTGATCATCAGCAGGCAAAGGCAAACAGCAACTAAACGAGTGTGCCCCCCTGTCAGGGAGGATAATTGCATTTCACCAACAGATTCATGTGGCAGACACACAGCCATTCAGGGAACCTCTGATGAGGATGTTCCTTTTTTCTTTCTTTCAGGCTTTCAGGGGTTTCATGTTTGCAAATCTCCCATTTATTTCTTAGGGGAGACGTCCGGGAGTCTTGCTCATCTTGAGTTTTTTTGTTTTGTTTTTGAACGTCGCCTCGGTTTTTGAGTGTTGCCGTGTTCGTATTCCCGAGGATGTAAGAAAACAGCCACACGCTGAGAGGAACATGGAACGCTCGGCGTCCTCCATTTCTGTCCTCTGTTTTCTGTGCAGCGGCGCTATGACGCGAAGCTATTGGCGTAGCTGATGCATATTAAGGAAACGTAATTTACACATCCGTGTCGCACACCCTGTGGTGCGAGTCAGATCGGGTACTCGGTGTACTGTTGCAAAGCGTACTGTGGTATTCTGCTTTGTGGGAAGAAAAAAAGAGGCTCAAGTCTCCTTTTCATGTGACCTTCCTCCGCTCTTGTCTCTTTTTTCTATTAATAATACCTGCTGAATAAAGTTGCCTGGGAATTTCACAGGAACACTTTGTTAAAGCTGTTTCCCCTGCTAGGTAAATGAGAGATGGGAGTTGCAGTTCTGTTCCCCGTGTGAGATTAATATGCAGTTCTCCCTTTTATTTTTAGAGGAGCATTCTAGGCTCACTGCCCTGTCATTACTCCTCATGTAACAACAGCTCTTTTCCTCTTAAATTAATGCCTCTCTCTCTTTAGTGGCTGGACACAATAACAGAAACACTTTAACTATGTGAACATGCTTTTCCCCCCCATCTTGTGGGTTTAGTCTTTTACTCAAGCATGTAAATGCATATTTACTGCAGGGATATGTTATGACGTTGGGATTGTTTCTGTTATTTTGTCCACAGCCTTTAAGTGTCTCTCCATTTACACCTCCCACTCTTCTTTCTTTTTTTCTTTTTGCTTTTATCGCTCCATTGATTCTCTCAGGAGATGGGCTGTTGGTAAGATTGCAGTGAGGTTGCGTTTTCAACTTGTGATTGCTCTGGATGTCGACCTGTGATGAGATCTGCAGCAATGCAATGGCAGGTAGCACCAGCGTGCATTTGAACAACATCTGATCTATTATTAGGTCTGCAAATTCAAATTGGAACATTACTACAACAGTAATTATGCAAGGAGAAACTTTGTAAAGTATACATCGAGTTGCGTGACACGCGTTTCTGTCTTTACCCTGCACCACAGATTTGATATAGAGGACAAACCGCTAAATACAAGTGTTTCTAGCGTTTCCCTACCACGGTAATAATGTTACCTTGAGATATGATGATTGTATCATTGTTACAGAACTTCCAGATCCAACCCTAGCGGACAACACCTCTACTTTGTAATACCTAGTTTGCCACAGGAGAGATGTAATAAGCACGCACACAGGACACCCATGTTTACAGGAAATTCTGTCATATCCGCCTTATAATCAGTGCTTGTTAATAATACCGTGTGTTCAGTGTTTTCTGAGGGCAGCCCTGGTGTCCGTAGTGCATAGTATAAATATAGACTCACCACTTCTACCTGCTACATGCAACATTTCCATTGAAACACCAGGTTGTGTGTGTTTCTTGGCTTGCACCTGTCGGCTGTGGTTGAATGCGTGTGTGTTGTTGGAACTTTGCAAATGACCTTAGCACTACAGGGAAGTGTGTTTCTGCAAACGCTGCGTTTTCTTCCCTAATTGTTCTTTCTCTTCGTTACAAACCTGGCTACTTTTGTGAGAGTGTGTCCGTGTTGTGTATCTTTACACAGATGAGGGAAGGTCCTTTTTCTCTGCTAGCAGTGTCAGCAGGTGAGCATCCCTGTTGGGGGGGGGGGAGAAAAAGAGAGAAATCGCCAAAGCATGCAAATTGCTAGTCCAAGGGGAGAATCAATTAGGTGCATAGTAGCTGGAGCAGAAAGGCACAGGGGGGTGCAGAGATGCAGGGGTCTATGCAAAGAGATTGTGCAAAGATCTTTTTAGACGTTGTTACTCTTCCTCTTATGCCCACTTTCTCAATCGATGAACTGATTCTACTGGTTGAAGCTTCACATTGTATTTTAAATTTAAACGCACTGTTCTAGCCTCATTCATTTTTGGGCCAGAGTCTCAATTGTGTGACCAGTTTACCCGGTTCCCTCATTAGTCTTCTTTTAATGATGTTCTGCTTAAACCTCTGCTCTGTAGGATCAGAGCAAAGATCACAGTGTCTTCAAATGCCTCATGTACACTGACAGTTGGGTGGAACATGCAGTAATTGGTTTGTTTCCTCTCTATTCAGGTGTATGATGTCCTCCATCTCAAGAGAGGCTTGATTGTGATCGGTGACAGCACCGGTCTGTGCCCGCTTCCCTCTCGTCACTGCTCCCACCATCGGCACAGCCATGGCGTCACTCACCAGGACATGGACCTGCTCTTTTGTATGCTGCTTTCTGTCAACTCTGATGCTTCATGTGGCATCACAGACTGTGGTGCAAGCCCCACAGGCTCAGAGTTCCAGCTCCCAGGTGATCACAGTGTCCCTTCAGGAGGAGGAGTATTCCTCGTTTCGTGCTGAAAACCCCGAGTGGACATTCAACCATTTGGCGGTGGACTATCGCAATGGTAACGTTTACTTGGGTGCCGTCAACCGTATATATAAACTGTCCCCGGCCTTGGAGGTCCAAGTGTCCCATGAGACTGGCCCAGACGAAGACAACCGCAAGTGCTATCCTCCGCGCATCGTCCAACCTTGCAGTGAGCCACTGACACTCACCAACAACGTCAACAAGATGCTCCTGATGGACTACCGGGAGAACCGGCTACTGGCGTGTGGCAGCCTCTATCAGGGCATCTGCAAACTCCTTCGTCTAGATGATCTATTCAAATTGGGAGAGCCTTTCCACAAGAAGGAGCACTACCTCTCTGGTGTCAATGAAAGCGGCTCAGTGTTTGGCGTCATTGTTTCGTATGGAAACGCCTCTCCGGACATGTTGTTCGTAGCCACAGCGGTGGACGGCAAGCCAGAATACTTCCCCACCATCTCCAGCCGCAAGTTGGCGAGAAACTCCGAGGAAGACGGCATGTTTGCGTATGTCTTTCATGATGAGTTTGTGGCTTCTATGATCAAGATCCCTTCAGACACCTTCACCGTCATTCCGGACTTTGACATATACTACATTTATGGCTTTGCCAGTGGGAACTTTGTCTACTTTCTGACTTTACAGCCCGAAATGGGGGGCGGGCCGACTGCGGGATCCTCGTCCACTGGTCGGGAACAGGTCTACACTTCCAAGATAGTCCGCCTTTGTAAGGCAGACACTGCTTTCAACTCCTACGTGGAGGTGCCTATTGGATGCATTAGTGACAACGTGGAGTACCGATTACTCGAGGCGGCCTACCTGTCCAAAGCTGGTGCTATTCTGGCGCGCTCTCTCGACGTGGCACCAGACGACGACGTATTGTTTGCCGTCTTCTCAAAAGGTCAGAAGCGACGTCCACGGCAGGCCTCCCAGGACTCAGCACTGTGTGTTTTCTCTCTGCGGAAGATCAATGAGAAAATCAAGGAGCGACTGCAGTCCTGCTACAAGGGCGAGGGTACGCTGGACCTGGCTTGGCTCAAAGTCAAAGATATCCCCTGCAGCAGTGCGGTGAGTACTACTGTTTAACACACACACACACATGCATAGTGTGAGGTTTTTCAGCACTCTAATTTTAAAGCGAGCACTGGGAATTACAAAAAAAAAGCAAATGGCAGAAGTTGAACAAGAGCAAACTCTCTAAAACTGTTTTTATAGATCTTATTTACGTATTTCACACATGCTGTGCATGCACAAGTTCACACATTGTGACATCCAGAACAGCAGGTGTTTAGCACTTGGGCTTAAAGTAGAATTAGATAAACAGATTTGTTAAGGGAAAAATAGCACAAGAGTGACTTTAGTAAAACAAATATATAATCATTTCTCTAATTCTTATTGACGGACTGAGGAAAATCATTCGTCGGGTGCAAAGTGGGAGGCTCACAGGGACACTGTTCTTCGGTGGGTTCACGCTCCATCCCATAGCGATGAGATGTTAACCATCCACTGCCTGTTTTGTTCCACTCACCCTTTAAATGCAGCTGAATGCTCAGCCAAATTAGCATAATTCTATTCTCCATAACAGCCTCACAAATTCAGTGATTCAGTTGATTGGATTTCTCACTTTGTGCACATACAAAAAAAGAAAAAAAACAATGTTAAATTGAGTGGTACATGTTTACATCACCTTTTTTAAGCAGCCTTAAATATTAGTGATCTCATATTGTGTTATTAATAAAAACCGCCAACCCCGGGAAGAAGAAAATGTCCCTAATCGGAGTGAATTTGTAGTTATTGTCGACGGCGGGGTTTAATAAACCATGTCCTTAATAGTGTGTAGATAATAGGGTCAAATAAGACAAAGCTCTGCTGTTGCAGCGGAATGATTCTGGTTTATTGATTTAACTGAGCTGAGTGATAAAAGATAAAAAAAATCATTCAGAAAACAAATAGTTTCTTATTTGTCATATTTCAAACACATAAATGTGATCCTCCTAGTCTGACCTGTGCAATCCACTGTGAAGACACTGTGGAATTGACCCCTCTCTCGTGTTTTTGGTCAGGGAATCACTGTGTTTATCTATTAATCCATCTTTGGCACTGTACACGTGCCGAGGCGCCTTTGTCTGCTGCTCGAGGGCCTGATAAATCATGCCTGAGGTGGAACTGTCAGCGGGGAGGGGGGGAAGTGTGAGGGGAGCACACAGGGGTTAGTGCTAAGAAATTATGCCAGTTCAGCATGAGCCACAGTATCATCACCACAACCACCACTGCATAAATTAGACCCCGCTGAACCGGTGACGTTGGACTCTGCTGGAGATAGATGAGTTCTGACCCATATACTGTACACACACACACACACACGTAACCACACTGGTAAGAATGACTTCCGCAAAGATTGGGATATGATGCTCTTTTTTTCTGTAGAGTAATGGCCATAAAATAACTTGTTGTATGAACACTTAGTAAATAATCTATAAAAATACAGATCGTAAAAACTTTTAGCAGGCTCCTTTTAAAGTGGAGTTGATGCTTAAGCCGTAAAAACACAATACAACGCTCTCATAAATCAGCCCATTGCTTCAACATCAGTAAATTAATATTTATATATATGTTTCCCTTTAGGTTTTTACACAATAAGAACATGGAAAATATTAAGAGACTTCGTCGTGGGGAAACATGACGGGGTGCTTTTGTGTTGGATGTCGTTGTATTTCTCTGACAGTCTCCTTTTGCATTTTAAATGATGCACGACTCCGTATCTGCAGAAATACAGTTTCAAAGTTATTGTTCACTCCATGCTGTGCTTCCCTTAGATGTGAGCCCAGCAGAGAGATCATTTTTGAATACACCAAACAAGGTTACTGAGGGAATTGTGGAAGGCAGACTTCTTCTTTTTAGGATCCTGCATTAACGAGACACTAATTGCGGAGTCATAAAATAATATAAATATCAAATAAGATTCTCGCCTGCTGTCTTCCAGCTCTGAGACATCAAATACACAAACTCGTGTTTTTCCCCTGATAAAAGTCTAGATCTAATGGATATAAATTATTTTCACATTTTAAAATGTCAGGACCAGTGATGGCACTATTCAGCAGTCCAATTTCTTTTTAAATTCCTGCCCTTTTTTTGCACCTAATTTGCATTTCTTTACTCACTTCCATCCCATTTTTAGTTGGAATTTATTACAAATTGCAGTTGACATAAAATAAATGTAAACACAATTCAATCCTTTTAGAAATAGAAACTAATCTGAATCTATGTCGTCAACAGAAGGTTCCAGACAATCGTCGTGATTAAAAAAAATCTCCCCATAAAGTATAATAAGAGCAAATGTCATGAACAAAAATGGATGGTTGCATGTCACTGACTTGGCAGTTACTGCAGAGGGAACATAGATGAGAAAGAAGCCCCCGCTTTAAGGCTATGCCCATTTATCTTTACCCACTTTCCTCGCTCGCCATCTTCCTCCCACACTCTCGTTTTTTTCCCCCCCGAACCTTTCAAATGCTGTCGTATTTTGAACATGTTGTTTTTCCTCCAATTAGAGAGTGGATGAACAGCTCCCAGGCTCATTAGAGTAGCTTGGCTGTGTGGCCCAACACGCCAAATGCACTCACACACACACACACACGCACACATCAACGCAAAATAGACATGCACACATTTTGATATAGATGGAACACGTTCAGACTCGATGTGGATACCACATGTCGTACATATACCTTCTCTGTAAGAGTAGATGGATGACAGCCATGACTGCAGTAGCATCTCTCAACCGTGGCAGCTGCTTGTTTGTATACTAACATCCTTGCATCTGGTATTGTTTGGCCTATAATAGTGCTGCAACCAACGATTATTTTCATAGTCGATTATTTTCTCGATTAATTGATTAATTGTTTGGTGTTCAGAATATCAGAAAACCTTAAAAAGATGTTGATCGGTGTTCGTCAAACCTGGAAATGATGATGTTCTCAAATGTCTTGTTTTGTCCACAAACCAAAATGATTGACTTTTAATGATTTCGTTAGAAAATATTCACATTTAAGAAGCTTAAACAATCAGAAGTCTTGTTTTAATCATGTAAAAAGCTTCAAACCGATTATTCGATTGTCAAAATAGTTGTCGATTAAGTTAGTAGTCGATTAATAATCGATTCATCGATTAGTCGTTTCAGCTCTAGTCTATAATATCTTCAGCACTCTATTCTATAACCCATTAAGTACTTAAAATTCACATATTAGTTGAAGTGTTAGCGTTTAGATTTCAGTAAGTAAGTAATCGTAAAAAGACAAATATGACAAATTAAACACTTGAGGATAAAATACAGGAGCATACAGAGAATGGGATGATGGGTATGAGGGCAGGAGAGAGGATAAATGGGAGGTGAGAGAGTAAGGGGGGTGGGGTTGGGGAGGGGGGGGGGAGCTTCCAACAAACGGCCATGCTTGGCTGAGCCACATAATGCGTGCTCAACAGTATAAGTCTGCAAAGGGCCTGTATCCATAGATCATTGTGAAGTGGCATGTGACCTATAAAAAATCCCACTGCCTTTCCCCTCCATGTTCACTGTGTCAGCAGAAAAAGAAAAAACACACACACACACACACACACACACACACACATAACAACAAAACAGCGGGATCGCAATAAATTCACACTCTGCTCTCATTCTCTCTCATCCTTGATTCATAGCGCGTTGCCTATGCTTTTCTTTTGCCCGCGTGTCCTTCTCGTCACGTTCTTATAAAAATCCCCAGCCTGTCTTCTCGTTCCATTGTTCCCGGATGATGTGTCTGTCCTTCTCTCCCCTCCGTTGCCCCTCACACTGCTCTCCATAAGCGCATTGAAAATCTACCAGGTCGCCCTCTAAGTTCCCAATGGACCACGACCATCCTCATCCTTTCTGCTAATGATCATTAATTACATGTCATTAGCTAACATGCCACGGGGCGATTCTTCCACATTTGTCATGTGCTATCGACTTCTCATTTTAAATTCCCTACAATTAATTAGATTATTCTAGTTGGTTGCTGCTGTTTCTTGTAGTCTTCTCCTTGATCTCTTGATCACAGCCTCCCGTGTTTCATCATCGGCTTGAAAGGGACTCGTCTTTTATGACGTCCTCCATCTGCCGTCCACGCTCATTTTTCACGTTGTTGACTCTCAGGCTTCTGTTGTACTCTGTGCTTGACCGACCACTGAACAGTGTCGCCGCCTGTACTCTGTCCTCCTCCTGATTGCTGAGCTTAATCAGTGACTGGTTGCTGATGAGTCAGTCTCGGCCACATCCTCAGGAAGGGAATGGCTTGTGGATTCATTAAAAAACATCCAGACTGAGCCCCCCCCCCCCTCGCCTCCCCCTCACAATTCACCCCACTCCATCCACATATCCGCTATCCAGGCTCACTAATTAAATCTCCATGCATGATACCACTTGTTAAAGGTCAGAATCCATCACAATATCATTATTTTGTGATTAAACATGTCTCCTCTCTCCGTCACCATACTGTAAACACTGACAGAACTGATTCTTGCTTAGTCACCGCGTTGCCATTGTAGTTTATGGCAATATGTAAATGCATCCGATGTGTAGTGTTTCTAACTTTTGTCATAGCTGCAGTTTTTTTTGTTACAACCTGTAGGAGTGTCGTCTCAAGTTATGCCTCTATGACTATCAACCTTTATCTTCTTTACAGTATTTAACTTACAGTTAAGCTTCGAGTCGAGGGAGAACGATATGGACAAAACAAACACCTGCGAGTTGCCATCCATCTCAATTTCTTCACCTCCTGCATACTAAAGTCACTAGTGGGCTAGAATCTGAGTCAGAAAATATCTTTATTCTATTCTACTTCCGTCGCTTCCCTTATATCAAACATACACATGCCCCTGAATGTGATATTATTGGATAGAACAGTCGCTTAAATTCCCTGACGAATGATTCTCTTGTTAATGTAATGAAACTCGATCCAGCTCCACCGCTGTGTGAAATATAAGCGCCGAGCTGAATCAACACCTCTCTGACGCGGCATCAACAGAATGAAAATGATCGGCGTTGCACTGGATTGCAAGAGCTGAAAGTAATTATTATAAAGTATATTATTATAAAGTAATTATACCTAATAAACTGTCAGCTGTGTACTCTGTAATGCGAGCAGGCTTATTATTCTTTATTTTTATCCGTCAAAAGCAGTCGTAGTCGTGAAAAATGAAAGAGTAATCTCTCCTGCATGCGGCTCCTAGTTGGATTCTGCATCCATTCCCCCGGGCGATCTCTTTGCTTTTCGTGATGTTTTAGTTTCATTCCGGAATCGTCATGGGTGTTTTTGTTTTAGTTCCTGATTTCATTGTTTTCTTGTAACCGGTGTGTATTATTTATTATCCCATGTAGCTGCTCAGATAACAGTTGGCAGGTGCGAGCATCCGCACAAACATGAATTCACAAAACGTTACAGGCCTATCAAAGCCTGCCTCCTCAACGTCGACCTGCCAAGAGAACACACGATTAAATCAACTTTGTTTCGGCGCACACACTACATTCTTAAAACAGTTTGCCCCGTTTTTCAGCTTTGTTTAATATGAAGACATTCAGAAAAGTCAAAACCCTCGTCCTTCACTAGTCACTCTTGCATACACATACACACGGCACAGCTGTCAGGAGCAATGATCACCCTGGGTGAATTTAAATCACTTTTAAGTGACAGAGAAAAGCGTTCTCTTGATGGATGTAGCTGCTCTAATTGAGTTTTAATTAGTGGCCCGTTTGCTCGTGTTGCGGTGGTTGTTTTGTGTATTTGTCTGTTTTTACGATGCGACTTTTAAGTGTATACCGATGCTGCCGTCTTGGCCGGGTTCTCTTGTGAAAGAGAGATTTTGAGACTTTTCTTACCTGGTTAAATAAAGGATATCTTGCCCAAGGCCACATCTGCATATAGACGAGCGGAACCGAGAATCAAACCCTCAAGCTTCCAGCTTCACGTCCCTGTGTCGCACACCTGTGATTTATGTCGAGACAGACGGCTGCAAACGGAGTTGGAATATGACTGAAAACACAAAGAATGAAAAGTTTCTGCCGTGAATTCTACTGCTCAAAAAAAACCTTGACCTTGAACTAATCTCTGGACACACTGTATCCTGGAGCTGTTTACTGCGTCATGTGCTCCAGGCTATATGTTTATACATCTGTCTTCAGAAGTAATTGCGTCCTCTTTCTAACTTGCTGATACAGTTTCTGCCTGAATTAGAAAATCTTAAAGGAGACGAGTCCGCGGAGTGGCTGCAATTGGGTATAACATTGGACCGTTTCCAAAACAGACTTGTTTCTGTGTGGAGGGAAATAGAAAAAGAAAAGCATGTATGGAAACGGGGCATAACAGCCAGAAGGTTGTGATGAGATGCTGTTGGAGGTGAATTACAGAAGAAGAAACAACATTAAGGGGGAAAAAAAAGGGTGCAAAGTGGGTTGGCAGAGTCGCTTTTAGTGAAGTGGGAAAAGAATTGTGCCTGGAACATCTCACTGTGTGTATGTGTGAAGGGCAGAGTGATGTTTTGTTTTGTCACACATTGCTCCTGTGATTGAAGGCACCATGGGTCACTACGCAGATAGACTGTCTTGCAACAGCAAATGCACGCACGCACACACTCTCTGTCTCGCTCCCTAAAAATGAAGGCTCCAGCATCGTCTATACCTTTATTCTATGAGTCTTATAGATTCAGCTTTCTACAATGCCACTTGTTTAAATGTTTGTCCTTTGTGGTTATAGTTGTCACTCAAATGAGTAAAATCAAAATCAGTTACGAGACAATGATTCCTCTTAAGCATGTCTGTAATTCAGATGCATTCAAATCATTATATACCATAATATAAAGTTTAAGTGATCAATCTCGTGTGAATGACTCGCTCTTTCTGGAGGAGTCACACAGCCAGTGTTTTACCGTAGTGAAACTTGAATGTTGACACTATCTAAGATTGAACACCACAGACCCACTTAGCCATGACATAATTCTTGAGTGCCGTCAATCATCCTGGCAGGCCGGCCCTTTAGCACAGTAGGACTAGAGCAAAATACCCAATATCCAAGTGGATAATTACACAAGCGCAGCCACTGGCATTCAATTTTCTTATTTCACTCCGACGGTATTTCTTTGTAACTTAAGGTTTCTCCTTGCTATCGTTTAGGACTGCAGTAGGACAAACAGACCAAGGACAAAAAGGACTTTTTTATAATAAAAAAAAGTACAGAATCAGCAGACCTAAAAAAAAAAAGATTAGGGAAGCCATTGAATTCGCTGCATGCTGTGTAATATCAACAAAAAAAGGGGAAATGGCTACAAGTGCAAGAAAATTGACTCTCTGGAGCATCTTGAGCATTGACATGAAGGGTAATGTATGTCTCTGTGGTTTAATATGTGTCATTAGCTTTGTGAACTTGTAGCCAACAGTACAGGCCCTCCACAACAGTGCAAAACCCAGATTAGGCCATACATCAGAGAGCGTTGGAGAGTGGATCTCTTTCAGTCCCCCCTCTAATCGCATTGAGCAACTCTCTCTCTCTCTCTCTCTCTCTTGCGTGCACACCCACTGGCCCTTCTCTTTCTCTGCACTCTGTATCTGCTGATCCCTATGCACAGTCCAAAAGAGAGCTCTCTTTGTGCTGGTGCTGGCAGGCAGTTAGAAGCAGAGAGATGGATATGGCTGAGAGTGACCTGATTCTGCCTGGCCCCCGTCCAAATACAGAGACTCTGTTTTCCTGTCCCTCTGTCTTTTGGGAGTAACCTCCCTGTCTTTCTTCTCTCCTACTATGCTGTGGGACTCGGGCTGAGACACAGAGTAGTGTTTCTTTTTTTTTTTCGAGTGCTCAGTCAAGTCGAGTGTTTTGGAACGTTGCACTTCAGTTATAAAGAACTAAACTGAATTAATACTTTGTTAAACACACACATGTTGATTAAGCCTATCAGTATCAGCGGCGCTCAGATCTCTTGTAGACCTCTCAGAGTTTTTATCTGCCAAGTTGTTCAGTGAGTGTGTGTGTGTGTGTGTGGATCACATCCTCGCTGAAGACGGAGGGCAAAGAAGATTGAAAGAACACTTATTGCTCAGCTTGGCCAAGGCCGTGAAAACTTGTCATCCCTCAAAGTTTGGAAAACACATTCAGGAGATGAGTCGAAAAAGAAACTACAACACGGGGACAGAAAACATGATGAAAACAGTGAAAGCATTGTCGCGTTGGTCGACGACGTCGCTGGCTACACTGATTTTATTTCAAAAAATATCAAAAAAATCAAATCTCAGAGCTCAGTTGTGGCTTGAAAATGAGTTTTGATCTTAGATCCTCGGTGTCACGGAGGAGCGGGCAGGTTAGCGTGTGGAGCGACACAGTGATGTTTCACTGTGATTTTACAGAGTGACCATGCTTCACATCACAGTGCCATCAGTCTAGCAGAGAGCCACCACATGGTGTGTAGGACAGAGAGTGCACTCTCTTGACAGCAGCTCATTCTGAAAAGGTCAGAGGGAGAAACAAAGAGGGGGGGGGGGGGGGATGCATGGAGAAATCAGAAGGGAAAAATATCCACATAAATGTCTTTCATTCTCCACAAATATTCACCGGCGTTGCCATTTCTTTTCATCGCCACGTCCTCAACCCTTAGATCATATGACACAATCAAATTCGAAATCGTCTCCATCGATCTTTTGACGCCACTTCATATAACCCCCCCGTGTTATTGCCTCGAGCTTGTTGTGGCCAAGACTGGCCATCTTCCATTTGTCTAATGAAAGCAGACACCATATTTCCTCTGCGGCTCAGTCTGAGGCTTCAGATGATGATGATGGCCTGTAGTGAATTGTTGCGAGGAGTCACTTGGTGCTTTTGAAGATTGATTGATTGAGTCCAGAGGTTTACTTCCAGGAAGACAACGGGGGGGGGGGGGGGGGGGGGAATAAGACGTATAGTGCATTGAAAGACCCTCTTCTGCCCCTTTAGATAATCTTCATACCACTGACTGAGCCGGGAGCTTTTCCCCCTCGGCATAATGTTTGATTTCACCATATCTTATTTTCCTTAGCTGATATGTTCCTTTTTGTTGGCAAAGTAAACCTGTACTACAGTATCTGAACCTACAACGTCCAGATATGTCCAATAAAAAAAAAATGCCTTCATTAAGTCATTACAGTGTCAAGTAGTTTTCATCCCTCCCACCCACTAGTTTCACTAGAATACCAATCTTCCTTTGCCAAAGTACTTTTCCTCACAGAAAAAACACGCGTCACATTCAAAAACCTATTCATTAAGAACTCCTTGTTTCAAATACCAGCCATAAACACAGAAAAATGACCAGTCCCTAGCACCATTATTCTCCTTATCAAAACCCATAAGTCATTCTGCCCACAATGAGTAGTGTGAATATTCTCAAAACACAAAATATAGAGAGGCAGAGAAAACACACACCTATCTGTCTATAATCAGCAAATCACAGCAGCGTGTCCTCACTGAAAGCATAACAGATGAACCTCCATCAAGAGTGCTGCATAGTCTTGATTTGTCTCAGAGTAGTGTGACGATGTACCACTTTTATTTTTTATTTTTTATTCCCTCACTTCACTTTGAATCATTTCACAGTTTCGCAGTGAATATCTTGCAGCACTGGCGTTTCTGCAGTTGCTGTAGCGTTGGGTGGACAGTGGGGAATTGTGCCTGACAGAGCAGCCTCTAGCGCTATTACACAGCTAGAACCTGACTGTAGTCTCCTCCCGTCTTCCTCTCTTTTTTTTTTTTTACCGCAATGGCTCGGATCAGCAGAAGCACACTGGCATACAAATGCTTGCAAATTCTCTCACTCACCTCTGTTTTCCAATGTATATGTATGAATCTGTGTGTGTGTGTGTGTGTGTGTGCCTTATGGAAATCCACTCACACTAAGACACTGATTACTGTTTGTATTAATCTTGAGCTCCCGGGTGAGTTGTACCTTTATCTGGAAAGCACACTCTGTTTCGCAGGACACTCTGAACCTTTCTCCCAGTGTGTCCCCGAGCTCTTTTCAAAATTGACTCAATAATTTAAGTTTGCACAAGCGGGAAGTTTTACTTTTTCGACTAAAAAGGAAAACAGAGTCACACTGTATGTTTGTGTCAAACTAACTAACTAACTAACTAACTAACTCCCTTTTTGTCGTCGCACCGCAGCTCCTGACCATCGACGACGACTTTTGCGGCCTCGACATGAACGCGCCGCTCGGCGTGTCCGAGATGGTGCGCGGCAAACCGCTCTTCACCGACGGCGTCGACAAAATGAGCTCCGTCGTCGCCTACGTCTACAAGAACCACTCGCTCGTCTTCGTCGGCACCAAAAGTGGCCGCGTCAAGAAGGTAAGGAGCAGTGAGACGCCGCTTTCTCGCCCGTGAGAATGTGCAGCGGAGACTGGGAATTGGGGACTATTGGTTTGGAGGAAGGACGGGATGGGACCCGTAAGGTAGATTGACTTTCAGTCAAATCAGCTGAGTTGGCTGTATTTGTAAGAGGAAGAGAGGGAGAGTGAAAAGGAGTAAGTGTGTGTACGTCTGTGGAGAGAATTTACCTCTCTCTCTGTGTGTGTGAGGAAGAAGGGGGATCAGGAGAGCCCCTGAGGGGGTTTTGTTCCTCGAGCCAAGCCTATCTGATATCTCTCAACATCCTCCTCATCCACTGCACCATATACCACACACACACTTATGCAGTGTACACACAGTATCAGGAGTAGCCGCCGTACTTTTCCTTCACTTTGGACTTGAATGAAATCCAGACCCCTGGGGGCAGATTGTAGCACACATCAGCATGTTACAGAACTTGCTAGACAGCACAGATCAGCATGTTCCAGAATCGATAAGGCAAAACTTTTCCTTATCTCTTTCCTGAGGCGAGTTAGAAAAGGATGCAGTACTTGTGATTCATGTGACTACTAGTTGTGATTATCGCTGATCATTACTTGACACGTCATGTGACAGAAGAGCTCTTGGCTGAACACGATTTGTCCTGTCACGGTGAAGCAGCGCTGGTCAAGCTGGGATTTGGCATGTTGTGGCGTCCACCTCGGGCTGCCCTCATGCTCCTGTTCCCTCCCACACGTGCAGCCATGTCCTGGGCTAATGGGATGACATGCTGCTACAAGGTGTGATAGAAATGTGGGTAGCTCCTGTGCTTTAACCCCTCCCTTTCCCACACTCTAGCACACATACAGCATATTGCATGACTGAGACTAATTTTTGGGGTAGCTTGGCCACTGGGCACTCGGGGGCTTGGGAAATCCAGCATTACATGGAGAGAAGTAAAGAGAGAAATGTCTGAAGGAAGCAGTGGAGAGCTGAAAGTTTGAGTTTGTGGGAGATGTTGTACCGTATATGCCAGATATTCCCAGTCGAAAAGGGAGTTGCATTTAAAGTGCTGTATGTGGACACAAAAGACAAAGATGGTGAAAGTAAAACAAAGATGTGAAGGTCAGAGCAGGCCACCAGTGATAACAGCTATTTTTTTATTTTTTTACTAGTGCAAACCCTTGTTTTTGCTGTGTACATTTTGCTGCAGCAGCAGCCTACTGCTGCACTCCCTTACAACAGGTGCTGGAGATGAGTCATGTGGTAAAAGCCGAGGAGAGAGGGGGAAAGATAATTAGAGCCGTTCCGTCCACACGCCGGCCTCGCGATTCAGTGTAGACGGCGAATGCGCTACTTTAGGAATGCGATGATGTTTGACAGTTTTACCAACTACTCTCCATGAAAAGTAACGCTAGACATCACAAGAACATGTCCTGTCTTTAGAGATTTCACACAGGGGGGTGAAAAAAGTGTTGAATTTTTAAATAAAGAGGAGAAAACAAAACACATCAGTCGACTGCACTGCACATCCACAGCTCATTCTTGTCTTCGTGCCCTGCGCTCACACAGTGCTTCTGTGTGTGTGTGTGTGAATGCAGAATGTGCGGCAGAATTGTGCATTTCCTTCTCGTAAAGTATTTAGGTTTATGACAGAAAATCGGTAGATTTGTTACTAGTTGCCAAAAAAGTCACCGGAGGTCTGTAAAGTCGGTAAATATTCACACGGAAACGAAACACTACTGTTCTTCAGGTTCCGTGCAGGAACAGAGTGGTTGAGTCAGTGGTTTTCCATGATGTTGGACAATAACCAACACATGGGCAGATGTTTGAAACGGGGGCGGAAATACCGCATGTAATCATATTTAATGCCTGCTGCTCATCTGTGATGATGAGAATGGGTTAGGAAAGGGGAATTTAGTGGCTTTGATGGCTAAAAGCATTACAAGCCATTTTTGAGGTTTCACTGAATATTTGTACTTGAGGATATTACATTTATTTTCCTGGTTATCTTGGTGCTTTTCTCCTTTCCCTTGGCCTCTCTCCAGACTTCCCTCTCAAAACCACATATTGGCACTTGAGAGAAACAAGGCTGCAGGATTGTGTCATTGTTCTTTTATTACGACCTGACGTGAATAAAGATCAGACGTGCACTTACGGTATATGTATTGGCGAAGGAAGCCCACAAGTGCACACGGTCTTTGGCAAAAGGTGATCAATATACTGTGTCAACACAGACGTAAGCAACTTGCACAAAGCCCCATTACTGCCCCATCCTCCCCTCCCATGTACATACTTCCCCTCCTCTGTCGTTAGCTGTATACCATTAGATGACATCACAGGCAATAAAAGACAACAACAAGACAATAAAAGGCCTGAGCTTCAGTCCACCTCCTTCATCAGTGACTTTATAACCCCACAGCTAATGGATGTTGATTTATATACACTCCTCCACCTTACTTGTTCCAACCATCAACCCCTCCTCCTCCTCCTCCTCCTCCTCCTTCTTCTCAGCTCTTCTCTCACATGCACTCTTTCATTTTTTTTTCACTGCTATTTATGATCCTGTGACTAACGCACTGTCTTGAATAAACATAAGCTTTACAGTAAAAAAAAGATGCAATGAGGTTTGCTAAATGTCGGTTTACAGGCCCACATTTATGACATCATGAAGTCGGGTTTGACGGGAAGCCGAGTGAGTTAAATTCACACCGCTTGTGAAATTGTTTTATGTGAGGTGGCGCGAGTAGCATTCCTCGTGCATCCAAGCAAAAACATAGTTGCCGATTCGCTAATTAGAGCTGACATTAACAGGATTTATTCTCTGACCCTTCACCCTACCTTTAACCAACAATACTGTATACTGAACCCCAGCCAAACTGGAGAACACTTTTAGACGTACAATGTTTGAGGTAGAAAGAATAAACAGACTTGGATGATTTAGATGTAATTTTGGCACTGAAGATTCCTCTTGGAGTCCAGACAGAAACGGTTGCTGCTGGAGTCATTTCCCTGAAAATAATCTGGCCATTATCGTGGTTGGAGGGGGGGTGTCTTGTGTAGTCGTTCTGGAAGACGAGCAGAAAGATGATTTTGAGGGTGTGTGACGCGATGGTGGGTTTGAGAAGAAAGTGTCAGAAGTAAATAAAACATCCTTTGACCAACATTAACCGCATCCCCTCCAAACAAGAACAAGGCTGGCAGTCGATGGAGTTCTACACATGCCATTTTCAGCCGTCACTGTTACTCTTTACATTTACACCTCGCTATGTGCCTTTTTGTAATGATTGACTGTCTTTCTCTGTACTCTTGAGCACTTAGTGCATCGTTCTCCTCTTTGCTTCCCCTCCCCACTCTCTACCTCTGTTTGCCCTCTCCTCATAATTCCCCTCTTCCCTTTTACCCTTCATGCATCTCACTCCTTTGGCCCGTGGCTGAATGGAGGTTGCACTGAACAGGTCTTTTGATGGCTACCTCCCGCCACTGGATGTGAATGGGACCATATGGCTTCTGTCAGCCAGTCTGTTGGTCAGTCTGTGTGTGTGTGTGCACGTCGGTCTGTGGCTTAAGGAGGAGATGGAGATGTGATGGAGATAAAAGACTGTGACTGGGAAAGGTTTAAACCACTTACTGCAGATGAGTGCACAACAGTAGGTCAAGAGGAAAGCCGCAAACCCCCCTGCAAGCTTTGGTTTAGTTCATGGTCATCTGGTCATGCAACATATTTGCATGAGAGGTGCAGATATACGTGCAGGGGGAACACACATGATACTCAATGCACCTGACTGCCTGTATTGAGATAAACACATATGCATGCATCAGTAAATACACACACACACACTATGTTAACACTGCTGGACAATGCCTGGTCTGCTGCCTCTATGAGGATTGAAGGGTTGTGTTGAGGGAAGAAGAGGAGAGAGAATAGAGCAGAGCGATGAGACTGAAGGCCACCTGCTGAGGTGTTAATGTGTCTCCCTTAAGTCCATCTCAATGGCGGGGGGGGGGGGGGGGGCATTGGCGATCAAGACAGCGAGCAGAAAACTTGATATAGACGAAAACGAGACGAGAAAGGCAAGCAACGATCACTGTCAAGGTGTCTGTCGCCTCTCGGAGGCTTTTCCAATTCCCAATTATGATGATTAATTCACATTTTAACCACTACCATTACTTTATTGTGTCAGGCTGCAAGAAAGACAAAAGATGGAGGAAAAAAAAGAAAGACTTTGCATGATGAGGGATGAATGGTGAGGCAGAAAGGTGACCGTTCGACATCGTAGGGCTCTCGCCTCTCGAAGAGCGAGATGAGAAAATGTCGCAGTAGTGACATACAGTACAGACTGATGTGCATGACACGTTGTGTGTCATGCAGGTTAAATGGCATGACGGAGAAATGTGTCAGCTCTGTTTATGTTGAATGGCTAATGTTTGTTGTTGGAAAGGAAAAAGGTCAGACTTTCACTTTTGACTCAACCTTTGTCAATTTCCCTGATTTATACTGTGAGGTCCAAATTCTCGACTGTCTCATCACCCCTCCCTCGTCCTGTTTTCCCTTCCGCCGCTCCGCCTGCTGCTCTCTCCTCATCAAACACACATCACTTATCTGTCATTTTTACTTGTTTTCCTCCGCGGTTTTATTCTACAATTTAACTCCATTTCCCCATCCAAAATGCTTGGTGACAATTTAAACCTTGCAGTCAGAACAACAATGGTTTAGCATGAGGGATCCTATCTTTTTCAACTTATTATTACAATCAAGTCAGAGTCTCATAAATAAAAGAGGGGGGCTGTCCAAGTAACTGTCTGCTGTCGGCACAATGGGTTGTAGATGGATAAATTTACACGTGCGTAGGTGAGAGAGCTTTTCCGGGAGAAATTTATTGCTCTGGACCACTCCCATATGTTTGTGTGTTGATTGTGTCCTTGTTTTGCATGTGTGTGCGTGTGTGTGTGTGATGGGATGGTTAGCCCCAGATGCAGATTATTGAAATAGGCTGAGCTGAGCCGTGGTCAGTGGAGCAGAGGATTAACTGCTTAGAGCTAATGATGAAATATGCCTGTGGACAGACAGGCATTGTGGGCATGTGTGCTCTGTGTGTGTTTGTGTGTGTGTGCGGACACTAGTTTATGATTTAGAACACAGTGATCAGCACAGGTGCACACGCTCGCACACAGTGTTACTATCACCCTGGCAAGAAGCCATTACACCCGCGCCCTCCCCATTCATCCTGAGTGGTGATCTAAACTCCTGCTGCAATAATTCCCAGAAAGTCCAATTTAATTTTCAACCCCCCCACAAAAACCCAGCGTCGTTCATAAAACATTGCATTTATGAATGGAAAATTGAAATGGCAGCAGAATGATGTGGAAAATTGGCAGCGGAAGTAAATGAGCAACAGCAATACAACTACAAAAAGACTATAAATGTGGTATACGAGCCATTTTAGTGATATACTGCTGTGACTGTTGTGAGAAAACAAAACTTCTGTTAGTGCAAAGGGTTATTCAGCCAGTGTGGTCTTGTCTGGTGCTTGAGTTAATTCACATTTTAAAATATGAACCATATTTCCAGTGTATTACGGTGATAATAGTAATGCCAGGGTGAGACACGAGAGGGACAGTTTCCTGTACTATTAAGTATTCCTCTGCACTGCCAGTGTGTGTGTGTGTGTGTGTGTGTGTGTGTGTGTGTGTGTGTGTGTGTGTGTGTGTGTGTGTGTGTTGCCTACACTAGCTTAGTGCGGGAACACACACTGCATGCTCTGTCGCGAGTTGCCATGGCAGCACAGCCTGCTCTGTGTGTATAGGATAGAATGTATAGAAGGCAGCATTGCAGGAGGACACACACACACACACTCACTGTTATGATACTGTGATACACTGTAACTAATTCCCAAAATGCTCACAGTTATAGACAAACACGAGTGCAGACCGTGGACTGAGTGCACACCTGAATGATGTGATGTGATGATTTTGGGCTGCTACTTGATGACAGGTGCCATCCACTGTGCAGCTCTAAGGCTGATTGAACACACAATATTAATATGTTGGTGTTTTCGTCTCGGTGTATTAACTGCTGTCTGTTACCCGGCTTTGCACTGCTGTTTGATAGAAAGACATGTCAAGGGAAATGAGTCATTGGGAAGCCTCAGCAGTCTAACAACCCACCTTCACTTGATGCTTCTTTTCTCTTTTCCTATTTTATCCTAGGCTAGTTATTCCCCCCCCCCCCCCCCTCCCCCCATGTGTCTTATTTTTTGGTTATTGTGTGGTGGTTTTGTGTGTCGTGCTGTGAAGGAAACCCTGCAGTTAATGAGAAGTAAAGTCTAGTAACAGGAAGACAATCAGATTCTAGTGCTCACAGTCTCCACAGTCTTGACGCTGTCCTGCTGCCAGCATAAAAAAGCCTCATCCAGAACCCGGGCAGTGTGACTCTGCAGTAGGCAGAGCCCATGCTGTATTCACTGAAGACGCCTTATCATCCACTTGTGGAAGGGTAGGGAGTAAAGAGAAGGAAATGGAAGGAAAGGACATGCAATAAAATGCAGACTGAAAGAAAGATGTGACGATGAAGAGAAGCTGGAAAGACAGACATGCATGTATTGTCGATTAAATGTGCAACACGTGGCTTTTTAGTGAGAGAGAATAGATGCGTTGCTCCTGAGATAAACTGAGAGAAGGAAAAAGGCGATCTCTCTTCTGATTCAGACGTATGGCAGCAGAGAACAGGCAGTGTACACTCTGACTCTCTGACGCAACAGCTTCACAAAGTGGCCCTGATCTGGCGGACGACACCGCCCGCGTGTTCGGCATGTTCGCGTCCGTGCGCGTACTTGAGAGTATGCAAAAATATCTGTTCACCTCAAGCGTGTCAGGTGCGTATTTATAGATGCCACTGCTGCAGTTTGGCCTTATCCTTCCTTTCCACAGCCTCTTTTATAATTGATGAACTGCCAGGGGCGGAACAGGGCAATAGTACACACACACACACACACACTCACACACTACCAACCTTGGTAACCAGCTGCTTCACTACAGGTTGACACCGTGTATGCACACACAAGCACACCGACTCCGAAGCACTCGTTTGCTTCACGCTGCTGGATTTGCTGCAGCTAGAGGTGAGCCTCCAGCAATGACTCCATGGTCCATGTAGTGTCACAAACCTAAATGGTTGAATGCTCTTTACGTTTGTGCGACTCGCTCGTTAGCGGCCACAGCTCGTAGTCGGTAGATGAGTCTCGGTCCGGGGTCTGGATACTCCCGAGTGTGGATTCGTCGTCCAGATGTTGTCAGAGTGCATCATAGCACCACAACGTGGGCTTGTCCCACTTGACACATGAGTCATCGGCTCATTCTTCATGTTGTTAAAACAGACTTTAGTGCTGAAGAATTGATTTCAGAAAAATGATTTGGCTTTACCGGGTTTATTTCACAGATTTTGTTTTACGACTTCATGTCAAAAATGATCCGCTGTGAATAATTCATACTTAAGCTTAAGATTGTTTAAGCTTCTTAAATTTTCTTCATTTCTTAGGTCTGGATGACACAGAAATCGCTGAAAGTTAATCATTTTGGTTTGTGGACAAAACAAGACATTTGAGAACATCATCATTTCCAGGTTTGACGAACACGGATCAACGTTTTTTAAGGTTTTCTGATATTTTATGGACCAAACGATTAATCGATTAATCGAGAAAATAATCGACAGATTAATCTATTATGAAAATAATCGTTAGTTGCAGCTCTACTTTAGATGTACTCATTAGATTCAGGACATTGAACCGTCGTGGGCAGCGTTTAACTTCCAGTGTTTACCCTGAAGAAGGGGAACCAGATTAGATTAGATTAGATAGAGTCAGATTAAAATACCCCCAGAGTGTCAACTTGAAGGAAAGCAGGAGGATACGTGAGTGAGCAGCTACAGATGAGCGCACGAGAGTGAAGAGGGCCAAATTGTCAAGCAAGAATGACAGGTGGTGAAAACTTGAAATGGAGAGAGTGTCAAGAAAGGGTAAAGGGAAGGAGCGGAGGAAAGTGCTGAAATAGAGTTTGATGTTCATTTCTCTCTCGTGAGACTGCACCTATTGAGAGGACGAGCTGTATGCGGCAGCCTTTTGAGCTGTGAGTGATTTTAGTGGCTATTCTCTGCCGTGTATGTGTGTGTGTGTGCAGTTGAAAGGTCTGAGCGAGCAGAGAAGTTGGAGAGGATAAAAAAAAAAAAAAATCTTCAGTCTGATCTTTGTGTTTCCTGGCAGTTTGAACTGTTGTTGACTCTGATGTATTGCTGGCTCAGGGTTAAGACAAGGTTGGCTGCTGAGAAAGATGAGTCGAGAGCTGGCGACGTAAACAAATCAAAAGGCTGACAAGGAAAATGAAATTGTGTGCTTTCGTCCCGAGTATAGTTCATCTGGTGTTTCAGCAGAAAATCGGAAATTTGAGTAGACAAGAATCTATTTTGTATATTAATAGGGGTAGTTGAGTATAATATTAACCTGTGTCTAGAGTGAAAGAGTGCAGCAAGCTCAGAAAATTGTTAGTTGGCTTGGTGAACCACAAAGGCACCTAAATGGCTCACAGTGTATTAAAATGACTTCTCTACTTTCAAACTTCCAGCTACACTTTTTCACCATCCTTTTCTTCCCTCCTTCCCTCTTTTCTAATGAACATGTTGTATAGCTGTCCACTGAGAAAAGCTGGCAGCTTGTGTGTGTTTACAAGCTGCTCACGAGGAGTGTCTTTGCCAGGCAGGCATGGGGCCTGTATCACAGGGAAAATTAAACACTGTGGACCAACCTCTACCACTGGCCTGAAGTTAAGCTCGAGAGTTTGAGTTGAAAATAAAGACCATTCCCTCTAAAACTGATTTACACTGAGATGTCGGTTAAGTTTGACAAAGACAGGTAATGGATGAGGATAAACGGTATAAGAAGTGGTTGCGTGAAGACCCACTTGCATATGTTTCTATACATGTATCTCATCTCCTTGCTGCCTGTCATGCTCACTCCTAAGACCTACAACTACTCTACCAGCTTATTAGCATCACTCTTAGCATCCTTCAGCCATGTGTGACATGCGATTGTAATTACGACCGTGCATGTTCTCGCTGCTGCTCTCTCCTCTGCTGACAGATCATTGACAACGTAACGCACTTAACATTACACATTTACATAGACTGCCATTCATGTCACAGGTGCATCAAACAGTTGAGAAATCATCCACTGTGCAGCAGCTCAAGAAAGAAGTGACCACCGTTTCTTTTCTCTTGGCATGGGCATCTCCAACACTTAATCTGACAATTCCTGAAGGTGATTTATGCATAAATAAAGTTTGTTATAGCTGCACAAAATTACAGTGTTGAAACGATCATTTGAATTTTCCCGTCATGCTTTGGCATTTGCTTGTGTGCGAGTACCAAATCATTACATGGTGATTGTTAATTTGTGTTCCAGCAGTGGAAAATCAATGTAGTGTCTAGCAACTAATCACACAGTGTGTTCCTGTGTAGCTCAGTGGATGGATGGCAAGTAGTAACGCTGCCAGGGCCAGAGTGTAATTTCCCATCAGGGCTTCACCTTCTACAAATTTATGCTGCCGCACCCAAGACGAGTGGTTATACAAAGGCTGGACATGGAAAAATAAAGCGTATCGCTCCATCTTTCATGTCTTTTAATCCTCCATACCATAGGAAAGCCAGTGATGAAGAGAAATAATTGTGATTAATGTTCTCTTTATTCCGGGGTAGTAGCGTTTGAGTGTGTCTTCCTTTCTTTATCATTCTACTCCAAACAAACTTTCACATGATGGATCGCCGTAAAGCCGTTGATGGACGACAGCGTGAAGCACATCCATTTTTTTCCGTTCAAACATTTTACATTAATAATAGCGCGAGCGACGTTCGACTGCAACTTTAATTCGTCGGATTCCTAGAAGTTACAAATGACTTTCTTTCTAGTCATTTTTTAATCTTTTCTGTTTCCATCCTTTTCTCTCCGCTCTCCAAGTCTCTAACTCTCTGTGATTTATGGCTGAGTGTGTGCAACTATAGAGGGCACAGCGCTGCAGGTCAGCCCTCAGCCTCCCCTCCTCCCCTCCTTCCCTCCCTACCAACTTCCCCGCACGCCTGTAGCCAATCGTTGCGCACTTTAGCTCTCTAGGGGTGACTGGTGCCTTTTTTTTTTTTTCCTCCCCTCTACCTCTCTCTTTCTCTGTCTCTCCTCCTCTCTGCAGAGAACAGTTTGCCTCACAACTGGGTCATTCTCTCTCTCTCCTCCCTGCAGTAAATGCTAAAAAGCCAGCCAGGCAGGCAGGAAGGTAAGGCTAAGCTAGGCTGCAGCTGCAAGTGAGACTTGTGAGACTGCGGATGTGAGAGTGTGCGGCTTTGGTCTGCAGATGGCGTGTGTATTCAAACAGGTTGAGGTTCAGTCTTTGCTAAACAAGGGGGCGAAATGTGTGAGATGAAGAAGCCTATATGAATGCACGAGTGTCCTTTTACACACACTCTCGCAAACATCAGCTGCATCTGCCAGCATTTGTTTGTTTGTGTTCATTTGCACATTATATCGCTCACCGTGACTTCACAGACGCACACACCTACACTTAATCATGCACGCGCTCCTCTAATCTGGCTGCAGCGGCGTCGGTGCGCGTTGTGACTCAGATTACTCCGACTCAGCCATTAAGAAGAAGAAGATGGAAGCATAAACATCTTTAAAAAGGATCCCTGGGTCTGTCTGGACTTTGAAGTGTCCCTCACTTTCCGAAAAAGCAGCTTTAGAGACACGCAATGACGGGAAAGCTGGAGAGTAAGAGAGATTGAGAGTAAATGAGGTAGAAGAAGAGAGAGGATTGCGGGGATAGATATGAAAAGCAAAGTATGAGGAGAAAAAGAAATTAACTTATGTCATCCTGCACACCTATCCTCACTGTCCCCTCTTTGGCTCCTTCTTGTCCTTGCCCTTTCTTTTCCCATCCTCAAACCTGAACTTAATAAGTGGATTTTTTATCTTGGCTTCACCAGCACCTCCAAAGGAAGCCCCCCACCTCACCCTTCTGGGGAGCACACAGCATGGTAATTGCCAATCTACACGTGGAGACACTTGGACACACTTGTTTTTAAGGACTGAGACAGAATTGATGGAAAAAAAGCTTGAACTTTTGAAAATGTGGATTGTGAGTTTGTATACGTGGCCTCCTGCCGTCACACTTTTAGTCTGTGTATGTGTTGTTTAACGATTGTGCAGTCTCTCTTTCAAGACATAGGCACAGAGGGGGGAGTCTCAGTTTGGGGAGGAGTTTTCTGCATTTTAGCAGAAAATGGGGAAGCTGAAGTTCGTAAACCACTCACTTTCTCACACCAAAGTCCATAGAGAAAATCAGCAATTTCAACATCACAGCACGCAGGAGTTGTTGATTGTGTTTCTGCCCTAATACTGCACACTGGACACTTACTACATACATTATCTTCCTTCTCTTCTGCTTGATGGATAGTATCATCTGTAGTCATTAATTGCTGTATCATAAGTGTGCTTCTGTGTAGAACAAACACCTCATTCACCTGCACCACCCGAGCATCTTTCTTCCTAATCTCTTGCCAATTAGTGATATAGCGAAAGAGCCGGTGCAGCACTTCATTAATTGTTTTTTAGGAGATCAATACCAACTGAGCCCAGAACCACTTGTGCAAACACACTCAGAACAATCAGCACTGCTGATTAAACTCAATTTGTTCCAATCTTTTATGGAGGGTGGGTACTCTGCATAACATTTTTTACTTTAATAGAAAATAGATAAGTGCAAAGACATGCAGTGTAATGTGAGCAAAGTTATCAGGTGGGTCTAGGTGACTGATTTTTATAAAAAGCTGTCAGAGGAAAGCAGATGCTTCATGTAAATTATAGTCAAATGTACTTTTGTGAGCATAGGAATAAAATAAACATTGAGTTATTGGTCCCTGCAGTAATAGTCAAAGATGGACTCATGTTAGCCGTCACAGTTGCTCTGCAGCCCCACATGTGCGTGTGCATGCATGTTTTAAGGTGTCCTTGTGGAAGTCGCCATCACCGTGGGTCATTTTTTATCTTTTCTCCACGTCCTTGATTCCTAATACTTGAGCATCCTGGGAAATTTGACTTTCAAGGACACTTTGATGTGCACACCCAGAAACCCCAATTCCCTTCTTTTTTTTTTTACCGCCTGCTTTCATTGTTGACTAAAACCCAGCGCGGCATCTTGTCTACTACGCTCCTCCCTGGAGATGGAGGCCTAGTTTTTGCTCCCCTTGTGAAATCAACTTCTGCCCTTTCATTAAAGTTAAGCCCTTAGCACACAGGGGATAAGGGAAAAAGCTTAGTCACTGAATGTGCTGAATATCAATCAGAACGAGTTTGGGTAGAGTGAGAGGATGTGGGGAGGAGGTAAGATGAGGTGAAGAGCAGAGAGGAGTCAAATGATTAAATATGCAAAAAAAAAAAAAAAACTGGAATATAAATTTCAGACACATCATCATCTTCTCACTTCAACATTCTTCCATTTTTGTCCTAATCTCTGAGTAAACCAGTGTCTTGGCTGACAAAGCCATAACAGAGCCAGGCAGGCACGTGTCTGAGGCTGTTCCATCTGGTTTTCCTCTCCAGTTCTCTCCTTGTCAGGCCATTACTGCCTTTTAGTGTCAGCTGCCTGCTCCTACAACTGGCAAACCAACCCAAACCACTGTCCCCCTCTCTTGCTGCCACCCTCGTCGCTTGGCTCTGGTCCTGCAGTAGCCTGTCTAGACCGGTCCAAAACGTTTTGCACTCTACAAAAAAAGAATCTGATATTTTAAAACACATTTAATAAACTCGGGTAAAGCAATAAAAGCTGTTGTCAACACCACAGACAACATGCGTCAGTCTAACATCACATTGTATCGTTGCCATTGAAACATGCTTTCATAGGTGGATGTTGGCTTTGCTCTATTTGTTCTCGCAAGAACGTTGTGTTGTGATAGAAAGCCCTACAGTTTTGGTTTTTGGATTCCCTACTGGCTTATAGCACACTGCAGATGTGTGTGTGTGTGTGTGTGTGTGTGTAAGAATGAGTTGGCAGGCGCCCTGATTCGCACAGTGTGGGCTACAGACTTGGCCGACGGAGACATGCCAAGGGAGACACGTTCTGAAATAGAAACTTCAGTCACACACACGTCTTCACAGACGGCTAGGGGAGAGAGGAAAACACTGAGGTAGCACTCTGTGCCAAATTATGGAGCTGCTGCCCCCTTGTTTGTTCCTATGAGTTGATTTTGAAGTCACTTTCTGTAATAGTAAGAATATTCTCCATGAATGCCCCATGCTTTGCGTCTGTTGCTCCTCCCTGTGTTAATGCTGCTGCTCGGTGAGAGTTTTTTTTTGGACACATCAGTGGACCAGCTAGCAGGTGCTGAATGAACAACCCATTTCTGATGTGCACATAGGACGAACATGCCTACCAGTCAATGAATAATGATCCTGCAAAGCCAATTTGTGACCTGTGTAGTTTTTGTTGCCGTAGGGATGGTGGGTGGGGGTAGTGCACATGGGATGATATGCAAAATGAATAAAATGAACAAAACGAAGGAGGAGGAAAGGAGGGTGCATTCCCATCTCTTAGGAAAACATTATTTAGGCTTAATTTGTCTCCGCAGAATGCCTGCAAAAGTGAGAAAGCACTCCAGGGACAGGACTAGTAGAAGATGAAAAAAATTATGAATGTTAAATCATGTTCATGGAAAATATTGCTCCCCTTTACGTCTCCCTATTTAGAGCAAAATAAACAGTGCCTTCCCCATAATTGGTAATTACATGTGATCGTTTCTCAGAATGCTACAGGACTGTTTTGCCAAATAAGTAGTCCAACGCAATCCACAGCTATGGTGTGAACTCGGTCCTGATAAAACATTTGCCACCTCTTGTAAGTGGATAAATGGTGCGAGCTTTGGTTTAGTTTGAAAGGCTGTAAATCGCGGGAAAAGACGTATGAGAGTGGCTGAACCCTGACTGGAGTGAAATGTGCTTGTGCCTTATCCACCAAATGGCACTTCCTTTATTATATGGTCTTCCGTCGGTCTAATGACTTAGTGCTGCTCTCTAGTTTTCTTACGCAGCACTTTGTGCATAGTCAGAAATAAAATATGTTTCCGTCACTATAGCTCTCTCTTCCATGCAAGTCATCACTCATAAACACACACACACACACACACACACACAGAAGTGTCAAACACTGAAACACTTAACTTCCTCCTGTTGAATAGCCACTAATTCTCTCCATCAGGGGATTATACATAATTGATTCATGGATGAGGAGTGAAATTACTCATCAGTTGTGAAAGACGTATTGTCTTTGGGTGTGAGTGTGTCAAATGGATACTTGTGCTCCAGGCCATACAGTATACACACAGTATGTATGTCAGTGTAACTCTTGTGCTGTACACTTAAACCATGATTGAAGACATGATAACACAAGCTAAACCGTCAGCCACTAGGATGTTCTAATCATCCCGGACATGATTGGAACCTGAGGCCAGTGCAAGTCAACCTGCTGTTGGACGGCAGCCCGCGGTCCCACAGAAGGGAACTGGGCTTGTAACCGGAGGGTCGCTGTCCCACAGCATGTCCCGTGACCGGCCAAGGTACCCAACCCCTCATTGCCCCCGGGTGCAGATAAATGCTGCCCACTTTGTGTGTGTCCACTACCAAATGATGGGGTTAAATGCAGAGGTCAAATTCACTATCTCTAATTGGTGTATGTGTGCAAACGCCCCTGCAGTATACTTTGTATAGTTATAGTTGTACTTCACTGACCTTCCCCTGTGTGTTGCTCTGTGTAGTGTTTAAAAAAGCTGTGAAATTGTGTCTATTTTTACTCCTACGAACCTGCAATCACATTTTTTCTGTCTCTGTTGGATATTTTCCCCCCTCGTAGCTGTGCAAGTGTGTTTGTGTGTCAACAGAAACCTGAGCCACCGCTGAACATTATCTCATCAGAGGTGATTCATTGTGTTAGCATACAGCAGGAAAAAGGATGTGTGTCCACATTACGGTTGATACGGCGGATCCATTTCAGCCGAGCTGGATGCTTTCCTTGGTACCCCTGCTAATAAATCCCTGCTTTGCCGAAAGTGGAGGCATTTCTCCCATCAAGTTTCCTGCATGGCGATACCATATCTTGGACGGCAGCTGTTGCTAGGCTCTGTTGCCAGGCAACTGTTTATCTACTATTATGGGATTCGGCGGTGCCTAATGGGGGATCGTCGGTACGGACAGTTTGGACAGCCCTCTGTTTTGTGATGTCCGATTCAAAGTGCGAGTGTGCATATTTTGCAGCGGGAGGTAAACAACAGCTGCAAGTCAGCTGCTGCCCACAACAGATTCATACGCGGAGGTACAGTGCAACATCACAAAGAAAACATACAAGGCAACTTTGTCTCTAACGTTAAGCGACAGGTTTTGTTCACTGTTGTCATTGTGCAGGAAGGCAGGAAAAGGTCAAGGGGAGGGTAGGGTTCTAATTGAGAGCTCAGCTATTTATACAATCTACTGTATTTCCTGACCTGTCCTACACTCACTTTCTACTCCTCTACCTGGCACTCGGCAATCGATTGTTTCCCCCGTTTTCAGTCCCTTCAAACGTGAGCCTCTGACCTTCCCAGCCGTGTCTTTAAAAGCATTACTGTTAAATCTAATGGAACACAGCGCGCAAGACGAGCTGCAGTGCTGCAATCACACTGTGTGTACACTCAATGTCACACTCCTGCAGTGTTGGCTCACTGCTAGACATGCAGAGGAGATGACTGATGCCAATCGGTGGCACATTTTAATGCCAATGGGACTCTGTGTGTGTGTGTGTGATGGAGGGAATGATTCATTTCCTCACATGCCTATGGGGTGCTGGCCGTGTCGGGTTTTTAATATTGACCTTCATATTTTTCATCTTGCGAATAAGAGGCATTGCTAGAGTTGGACAAAGTGGTTAAGCAGTCAAGTATTTAGTGTGACCCACCCTTACACTCGAGCATTGAAACGACCGCGGCTCTGAAATACTAACTGGTAACTGGTCTTGTCCAACTACTTCATGCTGGTCTTATTAAAGCAGGGTTGGCCAAGTTGGCTAAGGCCAACCTTCAGTCAAACCATTCCAATCCAAATACCAATGACCACAGAATTTGACAGACAAAAACAACCAAGTGCCGTAAGAGTTTTGTGCACTATTATAAGTCATTTCTCATGAATAAAAACATAAATGTCCCCCCCCTGACGTTTGAAGCACAATAGTATTCCCTCAAGGGCAAGCACAATCTAATTTTTGTGGATTATAAAACAAACAAAGCAAAACATTTATTGGGTAAAAGCTTTTCCGCTGGACCCAAATATAAACTAGTTGCTGTGAAAGTGGCGCGCCGTAAATCTTCAACCTTGTCTTGTGAAACCGAATTATCGCGAATGACATTGATGTGTTTGTGGGTGTCTTTACGCAGGATTGTGTTTGCTCGTAGGGTGTGGTGAATCACTCACACTAACAGAAGTGCTTTTACAGAAAATGAGCAACCATAAAGACGACTGAGGGGATCTCATGTGAGTGCATATGGCCATCCGTGTGTGTGTGTGTGTGTGTGTGTGTGTGTTGTTAAACCCTCTGTCCAGTTGATAAATAACTCAGAAGGCTAAGTAAAGGACAGTGTCTATAAAACACTGCCGCCATTTCTTTTACCAGCCTCTGTTTTCCTCTCCCCTCCATCTCCAGCTAAAATCTCCTTTATTACACCCCCACCTCGGTGTTGTCTGCGCTCCTCCGTGTCATTTATCTCTCTTCTCTCGCAAACATTTTCTCAGTCTGCGTTGCTTCAGGCGCTGGCTGCAAATAAATGAGAGCAATATTATTTTATGGGATGGCAAGTTTGAAGTTTCCCTCTGTTTTTGGAACAATTAACGAGGCAAAAACCTGAAGGGAAGATGCAACAAAAACAAATTGAGGAGAGTCAAATAAAGAACCGTATTTGTTAAAAGACAGAAGGCAGGATGGATATGTTTATTAAAAAGAAAAAAGAAAAAAAAGGAAGGGAGTCTGAGGAAGTGAGGCTTTGAGAGAGAGAAGGAGCGACATAAGGTGTTTAGGAGGGACGGGATTAATGAAGAAAAGGACAGAATGTGAAGTGCTTAACATTAATAAACAATGTAATGTGACTTGCAGTTGGATCTCGCTTCCAAGGCGTGTGCAACTATTGTAAATTGTACAATTAAAGTAACAAAAGTGAATTAAACAAACCACAAATGAAAAAAACCCAAAAAATGAACCTGACCATTATGGCTTTAACTGTCAGATCTCAGCCAGCAGCAAGCACCCTACACAAACACTAAGCACCACCACATAAACACCCTCAACTCCGCTGAGATCCCCGCCTTTATGTCATGGCGTTCACCCTTGTTCGTGCCAACTCCCCCTCGCTGTGCCAACTAAAAACCTCCCTGCAACTCTCCATGTTTCAGACGCAGCGGAACACGCGCACACGCGACTCCTTCTCCCCGGACCAGCTGAGATTAAACGGGCCGCGGATCACACAACTGCTCAACTTTGATCAGTGTGGCAACAAGTGTAAATAGGATCATTACAGGGAATTTAGCAAGTGGGGGGGGGGGACCACTCTCTGCGACACACACACAGAAACACACATGGTTCGTTTTCAAGAGACGAGCTGTGGCATGCAAACAGAGTTCCAACAGGGACTTTATTTGGGGTGTAATCTCAAAAGTGTAATTTGCCTGGAGTGCATCGGGAGATCTGACAGCCGGAGGAAAAGCAGGAGGAATGGTGGCGGAAAGGATTACTGTTGGAGTCGGATGAAAAAATAATGGTTAGATGAGCTTAGAAAAATGAGATGAGAACATGATGATAGGACAAGGGATGAGAATCATGTACACAACGCTGGGATTGAGCCGATAGCGGGAGGGAGGAAGGACGAGACGAGCAAGAGTGGTAGAAAACTGTTAACTTCATGCCATTTCCCAGTATTATATCATGTGTCACTCTCTAGTCCCTGCCTTATTCTCTCATGCGCGGGCTCCTCTCTGATGACAGCCATTTGGGGGCATTAGATCTGGTTCTAAACAAGTCTCAATCCAATTCCAATCCACAAATCAGTGAGTATCCCCCCCTCCTAATCTCCTTAGATTTCTATTGCAAAACCTGATTACATCGCGTTTGTAACCCGCAAAACCCACTGCTGCCGTGGCTTTCGAGCGGCAAGCCTCTTATCTATCAGAACAGACTAATGAGTTTGAAGCTGACCACCAACCCAGTCCAATGTAGAGTCAGAGAAATCTAGAAATGTTGTGGCGAACACGGCCGGTTGATACCTTTTTTTTTCTAAAAGTACATTGTGATTATGGAGATAAAATAGAAGGACAGCTGTGATCTCTCAGCGGGGGGGGGGGATACATATAAGGACTTAAAAAAGTCTGGCCTTTGCCCTTCATCACATCTGTAATGGCTTTATTTTGTTGCGTAATTTAATTTCTAAACCTATTGTTTACACATTTTTCTTGGACACATGGAATTAAGTTGATCAGTATTTTCGCATTCAATCATCAATTTACTCGGCAGTGACAATAGATGGCGACGGGAGTCTCTAAAATGCACCAGACCAGTGACACCGCTTTTATCTAATAACATTATCTGTATTCATTCCCTGTGGCTTCCCCTCAGCGTTAAGATCAATTATGATGAGCATGTGTTTATCCAGCCAAGGTCGCATCGTATCTGTCTATTGTTGGTTTTCCAAAATGGTTTTGACCTCAACCCTCACCTTAACCTCCCGAACCTTGACCTACGACCTGTGACCTGTGCGTTTGTCTGTCACGTCATTGTTTGTCCAGCGAGCTCGGCAAAGAAGACTGAGTGGGGAGCCGCAGCTGCCGATGCTTGTTTTAATGGCTTTACTTTGGCTTTATAAGTCTGAGCTTGTGTCTTTTGGGTCTTTGGTATCTCCCTTTTATTACTGTTTTTTTTTTTCACCTCCCAGATTTATGCTTTTTTTACACCACCTTAAGCTCCCGCTTCCTCAAAAATAAAACATGCTTGGCAGTTGGCATTTTGCTTTTTTGGATGGCAAAAAATTCCTCCCCCCCACCACCACCCCCCACCCCTCCATGTTCAATTATTCATGCTGAACTACTCACTCCCCACAGCTATGAAAGCTCAAATACACACAAAGGCACAGTCACACACTCAGCTCTGTAAATGCATGTACCATGTGTTGGCAGTGATATTTTTGGGTCTTTGTTTTGGGAAGGGGAACTGGCAGCTTCAGTGTAGCCAGTGCAATACACAAGTGAGAGACTGTTATTGGAGATGAAGGCAAAGGGACTTCTATCTTCCTCCTCCCTTCCTTCTCTCACCTCTCTTTTATCACGTCGTTTATTGATGTCGTTTTTAGTCTCACATTATCGTACCTCCCAGTCATTCTTTCTATCAAAGTTCCTTTTTTTTTAACACTCTTATTATAATCACTTATATTATATACAGTAATTGTCTCTCTTTTATTTATTCCATGAGGCCTATCAAACATTCTTTGTTTTTAACTCAACTATTTTCCTCAATTGTATTCCCATGCACTGCTGTTGGTTTCATTCATCTGTTTTTCCACACCCCCCATTCATCTCCGTGTGTGTGTGTGTGCAGTTTGATGTCCCCTCCCAGTCTGTCCTTCCTCTCACATGTTGTTATTGTCTGACAGTGCACTGACAGTGTCTGTGGCAGGGTTAGGTAACAGTGTGCAGCCTTCCCTGCCCGAACTGAACAGCAGTGAATAATTCAGTCAGCAGGACACGAGGCTTGACTTTTGTGTCAACTGGAATTACAAGTTACAAAACACTGTGCGCGCAAAGGTGAAAGTGAAGGTGTTGGCGCAACAGTGTGGCGGCAAGAAGAGCGACCGCAGGTGTGCATGACAAAGTTTGATGTGAGGGGGGGGAAAAAAAAAATAAAGAACATAAGCAAGTATATAGCATGTGTCAGCAACTTAAATTTAGTGTCTTAAATATAATGTATAATATCACATATGTGCCAGGGCATTAATGTCTTATTAACGTGGTCTGTAACATTAACAGTCGATATGTATATTAAAGTGTGCTTTTTTTGTGCAATCAGTAGGTGGTATTGTATTATAAGACTAAATAGGAAGTCAAGGTGAATTACATGTGAGAATCGGGCATGGATGAAGTCAGGAGGTGGGTGATAAGAGTGACGAGGGAGGGACTGACTGAGGGGGGGGGAGAGCGGCACAGACAATGAACTTCTCATGTGAGTCATCCAGCCAGTGAGAAATGGGTCACCATGGACACGGCCACTGACCTCGCACTGATGCCCGATCTATTGATCCAATTAAAGCTACACCTCGGTGTTTTTGTTCCTCCCTTTCTCTGTGGTTGTTTTCCTGTCTGACTGTATTCGTCTTAATGAGATCAACATCTCTGCATCTCCCTCGTCCGTGGCGTCTGTCTGTACGGACAGTTTCTTCCCCGGCTCTCCTGTCGTACCTCTGGTTCCGTCCTCGTTTCAGTCAGTCTTGCCCATTTTGTTTGATTCCTTCCTTATAATCAGCCTTTTCTAAGTGAATGTAGGTTCAGTGATATTGTATTCTGTGAGTAGAGTATAAGTATTGTCCAATTACTCAACGCTGAGATCATTCGCAATTAGCGTCGCTTGTGCTGTAGCACAAAGGGTTGTCAACCGTGTGGTAACATATACACAAACACACACACACACGTCACAGCTACTCCTCTTAGGACACTGCATTGACCTTAACCATAACCTGTTAATGCCCAACACTAACCTAACCACTGTTTAAAGTGTTAACTTAATGAATGAGGAATGAGGATGCCTCATCAGGACCAGATTTTGGACATCCTGGTCCTGACAAGGTCAGTGTTTATGCCAGAAAGTGTATTCGATAGGTAACAAACACGCACACGTACACACACTCAGGCACAAATTTAAAGCCATTACAGTTATTTGTGCTGGAAATGTCCTCGGCAGCAAAGCTTTACCATTCTACACAGAGACTTGATTAGAGGTTGATTTAATGCTCTCCAAACAATGAGCTCCTGTTTATTTCCAATTAGCATGATGGATGCAGACCATAACAAACATACTGCCTTTCTTTTCTTTTCCCCCCTCTCTCACCTCATCTCTCTCTCTCTCTCTCTCGCTCTCCTTATTTCTTTATTTAACAGTTTTCCTGGATGGTATGACAACGACACACTGTGGCATGAATGTTGCCATGGTGAATGTAGCTGCCCACCATTACTCGTTAATTGGATGTTTATTGTCTTAACCTGTTTGAACTGGACTCTGCTCCATGCTAACTAGTTTTTTTTAATCTGTATTGCTCTCATTGACTATTAAAATACACCGTATTTACCACTAGGTACATGCATGAAAAAAAATCAGGTAAACTAGTTACAGCTCCCCCCCCCCTATAATTTACAGTTGGATTATTATTATAACTCTATCTATGAAAGAAGAGTCGAATATTGCTCTCAGGGAGCCCGGAGCTATCAGTCTGCCACATTCACCTTGACACATCCCATCATTTAAAATCAGAAGCACTCAGAGCTCTATTTGCAGGCAAAGAGGGGTGGCAATTTTACGCATTTTTGATCTGGAGTTTGAACAAGCTCCTCTCCTCTCCTCTCCATGCTGGCTTTCAATAAATTCGTATGATTTCCCGTGTCATTAAATGTTGAATTTGATTTGCAAATGGCCTCCTTGTGCTTTCTGAGGGCAAGATGAATGCACGGTAGACATGTGCACTCATATATCCAGACACGGAGAAGGAGACAGCCAGCACTTGCGTAGCTCATGTTTAATTAAGCAGTTTGTCTGTGAGAGAGTGAGTGATGGGCCCACTCACACTGTTAACTCTACGCTTGTTTTCTTCTATAAACTTTTCTGATCATTACTCAATATCCTGTGGCCCTACAGGGGGCAGCACATATTAGTGGCCTCTTTTGTCCCCTGTCAGCATGGCCAACGTAAACATCCTCTTGGATTATCCCTTTCATTCTTTATCTCACTTTCTTCTTTTCACCCTCCTCTCTTCCCCCTCTCTAGCGCCTTCTCATCCTCTTTCACACTCACTCTATCTTGATTCTGTGTCTTTTTTCCGTCTTGGAGATGAAAGCCTCCCCACAGCTCCTTTCACTTCTCCTGAAGCGGCCCAAATGAGGTGGCTTATCTGATAAATTCCACCTTTAGCTCTTCTGACACACACGCACACTCTCTCTCTCTCACACACACACACATGCAGATACCCGTCTTGCTACCTTACGCTGTCACACGAAATGTTCAAACGGCTCTAATGAAGACCCATATTCACACATCCGAAAACTTACACATGCACCCTATAAACATATGCATAAGCAGATAATATGTAAAACCCAGACACACAGCCTGTTTGCCTGCAGGCATAACAGGCAAGGTGGGAGATTGGGGACGCCTGGCATCATGGTATGAGGTGCCTGGCATTGGGTCCCTGGGGGCAGAAAGGCTGACTGTGATGTCAGGTTATTGGGCCTTGCACAGCAATGCCTTTTGGTCCGCTCTGTAGGGGGGCATGAGGGAGTGCATGCGTATGACGGCTTTTATTAAACAGTAATCCCAACAGCTGCTGTTCAACCTAGTTCCTCCCCCCCCTGTCCCCCCCAGCTCCCTTCCTAAGTCTGTCCTTTTCCTTCTTTCTTCTGAGGCGTCTGTTTTCACTGTCGCAGCGCAGCGTGAGACAACCGGATCCACCAGAGACCCATTATTACTCACCTGCACATGCGCTCTGTCCCCAAAACATCATGTCCATATACATCTCATTTAAATAACTCATTGAACATGTGCATTGTAAGAAATGTAATCATCTCTGTCTCTATCTTTATAATCGTCATTGTAAGGAAATAGAAATATGACCGAAAGTATCTGTAAAGTGCAAATGTAACATGTTTACATATCCCCAAAATTTAGATTTTTGACTTCTATTTATGCAGCACACAACACTTGGCTAAGGTGAAGGAGAAAAAGTCAATGCTGACTTGAAGCACAAGACAGAATACAATATATCTACTTTCTCGCTATTAACTGAAGCCATAACTTGAAAACTTGTTCTTGCTGTGTTATTAAAAAAACAAACAAAAAAAAACCCAAAATAAACTTGTAGTCTCCAATTGCAAGAATTATTACATAAGAATGTTTTTTTGGGGGGTAAATTGAGCGATCTATAATGTATCTCCTCCACATTCATTATGAAAGCCAGAATTCACCAGAGATCGCAGCGTTTCTTTGTACTTGTTCGAGTAAACCCTGTAATGAAGCATACGGATTAATGAGTCCGAGAGCAAAGGGTGAAGGTGCAGCTGTACACCAGCAACTGCATTTCGCTTTCACAAATGCGAGCACACGCGGCCCCTCTACCTGCAGCTGGCTATTGATTGATCTGCTCCTCACCCGGGGGAATCTCCTCAATGAGGGACACGTGTGTCTATTCCTCTAATTACCCTTCGAACACCAGCTTGCCAAGTGTGCACCCCTTCGTCCTTATCTGGTTTTTAATAAGGGGGGGGGGGGGGGGGGGAGAAGCTACTTTAGTTTATTTTCTGCCGCCATGTGCCGTCAACTTGTCTCTTTTTACGTGACTCCCTGGCCCTCCTCTTACCCTCACGTCCTTCCCCTTCTTTCCTGCTGCCTGTCTGTCACCCAGGATGTGCTGCTAGTCCCGGCCCAGCTTCCTCCCGTAGGCCTCATGCCCCCCCCACCCTCCGTCTAGTACCATGTGGAGAAAAGTCCTGTGCTTTGTCTCCTCGTCTGGATTCTGACACCAACCACAAGGGGCGAGAACCTAATGATGGGTTCAGCAAATGTGCTTACTGGCTTTTACCCTTGTATGTGTGTGTGTGAGTGAGTGAGAGAGAGGGTGAACACACACACACACACACACACACACATTCTTTCTCTTGTCTCAGCCTTTGTCTTTCTCTCTTCCAGTGACAGCAGTGACAATGGTGCCGTCTGTTCGCCATGTCATTAACACGTCCCCCACTGTACTTATCCTGTTGGGCACATAATGAAAGATTATTTTAATCTAATCATCGTACATTTTAAACCCATTACTAAAAGCAGTAAAGTATGAGCGTTATCCTCTCTCGAACCGATCGGATCGCTAAATAGTCTTCACTGTGAGTGAGTTGGATGAGAACTGTTAGTTAAGACTTCACTCCATTAACATCATAGCATCGCACAGATTCCTCAAAGTCATTCAGATTGTATTCATTACAATTTAATCGACTGTAAAGTTAAAGTTTTTAAACACCGACTTCAGCTGTAGTTGTTTGTTTTGTGCAATTGTGTGGGAAGTAGTAGATTTGCTCGCTAATAACTGAGGTTGATTTAGAATGCATAGCACTGTGCCATTTTAATACTTTCTGACTGTGTTTGTTTTCTGTTCAAGACCAGCGAGCTTCCCCATTCTAATTAAAACTATATTCGCTCAGTCTTTCTCATGAATGCACCCTTTTAATCCTTAAAAAATGCACTGACATTGTAATATACTCAATTAGATGTCTGCTTGAGCTTAACAATATTGCGCCGCATCTGGCTTCAGCCCCAGGGCGACCGAGGGTTTGGTGACTCCAATTTAGTCTGTGCCAGTCCTGTTTCACACTTTGTCAGGTGCTTTACAGGAAACCTATAACCTCAAGTTCAAGTGACAGTGAAGAGGTAAAAAAACCCCCCCCAAAAAATGGGATTGTTATAGGTACAAACCTGTGTTTGTAAAACATTACATTACACATGCTCAATGAATTAAACTTATCGGCATAAATACACCACAGTTGGTGCACAGTCCTATATAAGGACGCCTCTGTCTTATTTCCTATCACTTTTTCAAGCAACCATTGTGTTTATAGCAGGATTGAGCAATCGCATGTGGCTGCAAAGCAAATGCTTTGATCATGATTGTTTGGGGAAGAAGTGGACATTGCCCTTTTCTCTCATGTGTTTGTGTTTGTGTTTGTGTTTGTGTGTCTGCGTCACTGTCGATAACAGACCAATGACCGGCATTGACGTCAATGTTTGCGTGTGGCTAAATATCCAGAATGTGAATCTAAATGACTAAATGAGAATATGATGGTTTGGTGGATGGTTTGAGTCATCTTGGCTGCCAGATTAACAGAAACATCTGTGTGTGTCTTAATTACACAGAAGTATTTGAAGCGAGTTGTGTTTTCCTTCGACATTCATCACTTTAAATTGGATGTCGCAGAACTGTCTAATAACCGCCTTCTCGCTCACTACTTTGTCACTTTTACTGTGTTCTGGTCTCATTTCAGCCCAAAAAGTAGTGGGGCTTATTTCTCTCTCTCTCGTTCTCTCTGATGCTTTTCTGGCCAGTGTCTCTTGACCTCTCTACGGGCAGTCTAATAAATGCAGACACTTCTGTGGAAGACACAAATACAGCTATAGCACCAAGAACACACACACACACACGAACAGCTTGACTGGGCTCTGCCAATTTGTCTCTTTTCAGCCTAATGAGCAATGCTGGACAACCAGTACAACAATCATATCTCTGCTTTCTGTGTTTGTCTGTTTGCACTGGAAGCTGTGAGCCAATGTTAACTCAATAAACTCTCTATGGTTTGGTGAGAAATGTTTTAGTTCAGTGCTCGGCTAAAAACACAACTACAATGACGACTTTAGACATATTTTCTTCTTAAATCTGCAAGGGTGTTGCATAGAGGGCGATAGGGCTGTGGTCCAGAATCCTGGTTAACCACGTCTAACACAGTGCTCTGGGTATTGTAGACAGACATGTAGCCTGCAGTTCATAGAGTGTCTGGCTTGTTTGTGGATTAGTAAGTGTTCAGTAAACTCTGAACAGGAAGTTCGTCCAGTCTCCATTAGGTTGGGCATTTTCAAAGTTGCAGCGTCATTTTCACAGCGAGCCTGAAAATGACAGATCAGTCATTGGCAGCTACTGATATAGTGATTTTCAACACCAGCAATTGTCCGACCGATCCTGGTTTTGTCAGAATATTATGTGCACATCAACCCACTACAACAGCTGACAGGAAAATAACAGCCATAGGCGTCAGGCTTGGATGGAATGTGGCTTGTTTGGTTTATGGCCATGGAAACAGATGTGGTTTTGGTTTTTTTTTTTGTTTACATAAGTGAGGAATAAAACTCAGTGCCATTTGTTTTGAATTGAATTATGAAATCCAGATCTCAAACTGGCAGGAACTCATGTGTTTTTGTCAGTGTTTGGCAGAACTCCTACATCTACTTGAGAACACTGTCCCTAAATGACCTTTGGTAACCTTACGTTCTTACTGCAAGTATGTCTGTGTGTTTCCTCACTTCTCCTCTCCTCCTTTGACTCTTTACCACATAGTCGAACTGAAGTTACCACTTACACATACAAACAGCATGCATTAAATAGGATTGCTGTGTTAAATTTACATAAAGACACTGGGTTTTGTCTTAAACCACGCAGAGCATCTGGTTCTTGTAATGTAATTTTGTTTGCTGTCATGGAGCCTATGTGGTTGTTTCCTCTGGTTTTTCATGCTTACTTAAGTTTTATAATACAGTGTAAAACAGCGTAAAGAATGTCACAGGAAACGGTGGCAACAAAGATTGTTTTCTGAATGTTTTCACTTGCTGTTTAGCAAAGACCTGTGACTGTGAGTTATACTTAAGTTAACCTTTGATTTACCATCACATCAGTGTGTGTGTGTGTGTGTGTGTGTGTGTGTGTGTGGATATCTTGAGAGTGGCTGCCTCAAATCATAGTTGAGAGATTTAGGGTGGGCCGTGTGGTGTTTGTCAGGTATTTGTTCAGCTTTGTCTTCCATGGACATCAGGAAATTTAGGCTTTAATTCGTCGTACTTTATCTGTCATCACTGTCTCTCGTGCTCATCTTCTCTTTGCTTTGACAGTGTGTGTGTGTATGTGTGTGTGTGCTCTGCATGTTCTAATGTAAACACTCTCTGCTAAACATGGTTACTGTTCTAATGATTGGCACTCAGATTCACGCATGCACGCAGGCGCACCCACACACACACACATCCATGCCTCAGGGAGCATGTCACTTGGTTTGACCTGTGGAGCTTTGGCACCAGATGTCTCCAGCTGGCACTACTGGAGACATATGCTACATCTCTGTTCCAGTGTGTGTGTGTGTGTGTGTGTGTGTGCAAGTTTGTGTGTACCTTGGCTCTTTCAATAAGCCCCTGTGTTTGTTTTTGCCTTATTGCCTTTGTCCTTTCATTTCCAATCTCCTCTTGGTTGCTTATCCTTCCCCTTGTTGTCTCTCCCTTCAGTCATAACACTCCATTGGTGACTATTTTTCTAAATAAGCAATACATCTTCACATTTCCCCCCATATTCGTAGCTATTCTTGTATGAAAGGAACATGTTTTGTTGAGCTCCCAGCTCATTCTCAGCAGTAACTTTTATAATATATTGACTTGTTTATTTCTTTATGTGTAGCCTAGGTATGATGGATTCACATGCAGATGCACAGACATGGACCCAGTTTCACTTAAGGAAATGTATGAGAGTTGCTTAAACCAGAGCCTTGTTTCTCAATCCTGGTCCTCGGGGACCCTTGTCCTGCACATTTTTAGAGGTTTCCCTGCTCCAACACATTTAATTCAAATACATGAGTATTTACCAGGCTTTTGCAGAGCTTGTTGAAAACATGCAGGTCCCAAGGACCCGGATTGAGAAACCCTGCTCCAGCGTAACCTTTTTCAGTTTTTTCTCGTTGTTCATTTATGAGGCCATTTATTCTTCAGCATGCACAAGGATGTTCCTTTATTTTGTAAAGTTGAATTATTCATGTGCTTGTTGTGATGGATGTCCATGATGATGAAGCATAGTAACACGTGCACAAGCTTACATGCGTACACAAACACAGGCGAGGTTCCCCCCTGTGATCTATGGGGACTCTTCTTCCGTTGTTTATCGCCGGTTGCGAGTGTGTGTCTCCCATGGTAGATTATGATGAACCATAGACTTGCCCGATCATGTACTGTTTAGTAGTGGCACCTTTTTTTAGCAGGGGCAAAATCCGCGATTCCATGATGATAAATGAGGAGCATGTATGCACATTTATGCTGTTGTTTATTGGAATCATACTGTGTTGTTTTTGGGTCTGAAAATAGGACTAGCTTTTTTCTTTCTTTCTTTTTTTTGCCACTAATAAAATAAGGATGACTCATCAAAAGGGGTTTAGTTTGTTTTTAGCCTTCTAGTCCTCTCTCTGGTTCGGCTGTATCTTTGTGTTGTGTCCTCACCTTTTCCTTCACACCCCATATAGATGAAAATACCCTCCAGTATTTCGCAGTCAGTCCACCTTTTAGTTGGCAATCATCTACTTTCTTTCCTCAATCGTGTCATGTAATTATTCAGGTTTACTGCAATGTGGTACATAGAATTATGTGGTGCTAGTGATATAGTAATTGCTCAGAGGTTCTGCAGTTGTTTCTATTGGCTTTGGCTAGTTTTGTGGTGGAATTGATACAAAGTGAAAAGCAATTTAAAAAAAGCCTTTGCTTCAAGGAGGTTTAAAATTGGATGGTGCAGAACAGCTTTTAGCTTGGTTACCTTTATTGCCTTAGTAATGAAAGTAGAAAAGTTACACATATTGAATACAGTTATATATAACGTCATTTAGCTCGCCGTGTTTTCTAGTATAGCATCGTTAAGCTTGTGTGTCGCCCGGCAACATTCCAATGCTGCACACAGGAAGTCATTCATTTTGCACAGACGGGGGCAACGGCAACATTGTGCTAGTAAAGGGAGACAGACAGGTTGGATAATGACTGAAAGCTCAATAAAAGGCCGTGAAAAGTAGCAGTAATGTTTTTTTCCACTGCTCAAAAAAAGTTGTCTCGCATGCCGCTGCTCTGCTGCTGTATACACACAAACATCTGAAGGATGCAGCACATAAATATCGCCTACCTAATTTCTGCACGCAATGACTAAACAGAGGCAGATTATCACCAAAAACTACACACTACAGCTTTAAATTTTAATGTGACGTGAATTCAGCAGGTGTGACGAAGCCTGTTCTCTTTCTCCCTCCCTCCTAGAAACACACACACACACGCACGCAGTCTGGTGGAAAGTTCCACCCTCTCTTGTGGTCCTCACCTGCATGTGTTTGCTTTCCATTGTGCCCACAAACAGTAATTTGTTCCACTGTGTTTGTTGACACTTTTGTTACATCATGGCATCCTTCACCACCCCCTATACCCACTTATTATAACAGTTTTTGCTGCTATACTGGAAATTAAGAGAGAATAGATGAGAGATGAGTGATAGGGAGAAAATGAGCGCAGGTTTGTGTTTGTTTGTTTAAATCTGGGCTGTGTGTGTTTGCGATGTCTGCTGTGTCACTTTTCTGTGACTTCACTGACAGCTGAGTAATTGCGGCAGGGCTGATTTGTGGACCTCCAGGCCTCACTATCATTATGAGCATCTCTTAGCAGATGGAATAGGTTTACCTCCCACCTCTGCTGCTGATGGTACCAACAGTGAGAATTTAGACACTCCGGCACATCCGCATGCTTACACACTGTATAATCTCTTACATGTACATGAACATCAACAAACCTCAAACATTTATCAGTTAACAAGGTGTAAGTGCTCATAAAATACTGGGAAACATAGGGACCAGCGTCCTTATTACATGCATGGATTTGCCATGTTTAGTTTGCCGTTTGCTTTGATTAAATTATGTGAAAAGAGATTTACATTTTCAAGGCCTCTCTTAACATAATAGGAACAGAGACGAAGTTTTGAACAAGCTTTCCTTATAAACAGTTCTACAATTTGAAGAGATGACAAAAACTCAACAGCTTTTGTATTTCATCCACACATATTATGATAATGCTTTCTTCATTAAGTGTTGCTGCGATGAAGTAGACATTTTCCAGACTCTGTCCACACTAGCAGATCTTTACCCATGGGGGGGGTGTTTCCTACTCTCTGCTAAAGGTTGTTGTAGAGTCATCTCTATATATCCGAACAGTTTAAACAGCACAAGGCTCTTGGGATCAATTAATAGTTTATAGCAGAGAGGAGAGCGCAGTGAAATTGCCCGTCTTAGTGGTTCATGCTCTGATACACGCCGCCTACGTTGGCCTAATTAGGCCAAAAATATCCCTAAACATTTACCGTTATGAACATTTTTTTGTTTGTGTATTCAAACCTCACTTTGACTTTTTTACGTGTTTGCCTCGTGGCTTCATGAGAAAGTATCTGTGAACAAAACACAACAGCTTGCCAATAATCCGGACCTGACGACAGGTGATGTTTGACTGAAGGACTGAAGGAGGGAGTAAACAGAATTGCTTCATGCAGCAACCATGTCACACTCATTCATTATCTCATTGGATGGTAGGAGCCTGTGTTTGAGTGAATTCAGCACCATGGACAGTGACTGGGGACGCCCCATTGGTTGGCATTAACAGCTCCATGACCCTTGTGTGTAAGAAAAGAAAATGAAATGCTCAGAGTCCCCTCCAGCTCTAAAAATTTAATCAAATTTGCCACAATAATTTGGCCAGAAGGTCTAAATGTATTACAGCGCAGACTATTTATTTGTGTTTTATTCCTCTTGGGTTAACATAATCTCTTTTAATGTCCCGAGTTTTATTGCAAAGAGGGTTATGGTAGCACTGCAATGGTGCAGAGACGGGTTACTGCAGAGCGCCGACATAGATATGAAACCAGTAATAGTCTGGACTCCTCTGTAATCCAAAGGGAGCAGACAGAAGGAAGTGGAGAGGCTGAAAACAATAGCTTATGTGGCCAGGGAAAGAGAGCCAGTGGGCAGAAGAACAGAGAGAGAGAGGTGATGTGTAATAACCACACTGTCAAACAAAAGCTTTATTACACTGTGCGTAGCCCTTGTCTTGCTGACCTTACGGCAACAAATATATGTTCTCATTACAACCCATTTGGCTCTGTTTTCATTTTTCTCTCCCATAAAGCTCAATGCCAGTTAATTATTTAAAGTGAAAGGGAATATGGTGCTGCTTGCCATATTTTTCCATTTTTGGGGGGCTTTTAGAGGAGTATTATAATATGCTGCCTGCATAAACATGTTAATAATATATGTGCTGTTCTTTTTAATGTAACACGTGCATGTGAACAACATGTCTTGATTCATATCTGTACGTCTGCATCTAACTCACCTTTTCAGTATAGTGAGCATGCAGGTTGAGAAAATAGAAGGACATCATATATTTTTACTGCCGTCCGCGACATGAAAAACAGCTTTTTTATGTGTAATAATGCCATTAAGCGGCATCTGCATACATTACATTTGTATTGTGTACGTACACCTGCTATTGGTTCATTAAAACGACGCCCAACGCTGTTTGTCAGCTCAACTGTCGGCGTCAAAAGTACAGAATACAGTACGTCTGCAGACGTGGATCAGGTGGAGGGATCAAATCACAGCAGGCTTCATTAACCCCCGCCATGACAGACATCAGCGCGGTGCCAGTCGTTCACCTGCCGCTTCACCTCTGACACGCACACTTGGATAAAGGATGGCGGCGAATTCAGACCAAAAAAAGCTGTTAATGTTCTGATGAATCTGGTTTTATCTGGTCGCGTTAGCGCTGTGTCTCAGCCGTGAATTCGCTCCTTGACTTCATCTTCATCCTTCACCGTCTCTTTAAAGCTCTCAGGTTACTACGTTGCTCACTTTTCTCCCATTCTCGTCTCTTCTCTTGTCTATCCCAAGGAGAAAACACGCTGATGGTTTTGACCAATCTTGTTCTATTTAAATAGGCCAAGCCAGAAATAGTGTGCCCGTGTAATAGTCTGAAATCAGGCCTCCTCAACTTGTGTGTCTTGGTTAATGAAACCAAGATATGTTGCAGTTCATTTCCTTGTCTTAACCTTGATGGCAGGTTCTCCACGTTCAGTGGACGAGTACACTGGCTGGGAAGATCTGATATGTATTTTCATCATTTTTACAAGGGATGTAATATTCCTTTCATAAGGGAGTGGTATTATTAACACATGAATAGATTGAGTAACCTTCAGACTCTGACTCCAGCACTTCATGCTCTCTTCACCGTTGCCATGGCGATGCAGCAGCAGCGCCTTGCGGTGTGGAGTGTTTTCTCAAAAGCTCAGTTGCTGCAGTTTATCATTCCAGTGGATTTGTGTCCTCTGAAAATGTCCACCTGTGTGGAGATGACCCAACAGCTTATACATCCAGTGCAAAGAGAGCGAGAGGGAGCTGCGGTACAATACAGCAGGTTACACGGTGTGTGTTATTGCCTGTATCTGTGTGTGTGTGTGTGTGTGCGTATAGCTAAAGAGATAAGCATGATTGGGTCTGCGACTGTTGTAGTTGCTTCGTGTGAAGCAGCCAATTGCATGTCTGCCTTCAGAGATAAGACCTGCACACGCAGCCACATACAAAGCATGTGCACCCAATTTAAAGTTTGATCACCAGACATGCGTCTTTGCTTGTGTCCTCACACTGCTAATAGTGAGAGAGAGAAGGGGATAACAGGTGAAGATGAGCTCTAATCCCAGTCAGGATCTTACTTTATGCTTTTATGTTACTGTCAAGAGCGCACAGTTCAGTGCACAAAATACTAATTAGACCAATTGCAGTGTCGAGGTATGAATTTTTGAATGTAGAAGTGGAAACTTTGATCCGAGCGTTTGCCCCATATTGTGCCATCGCCACGCTTGACTGAACTAGACTATTTGTGGCTTCCAGTGTCTCGCAGAGTATCTGTATGTGTTCAGCGGTTGTCATTCTGCCTTTCCATCTGATTTAGTTCCCGTTAACAATATTCAGGAGGGAACGAAAATCCCTTTTCAACGAGGAACAGGTGCTTTTCATGGAAGACTTGCTGAGTCACTCTAACACACACACACACACACACACAACTTGAAGTGTCATAGCATTGAAATACTGTATGTGGATAGAATTTCCGTTCATGCTGTTTTGAAACTATAAGCCTGAAAATACAGACTAATTATTTTTGATCTTGGTTGTTTTTTGTGTTGGACGGAAATTACCTTATACTTTAGCCTTTAGTGGCCTCAGGTTGAACTCATCACATTCCACTCAACTTTTCCACGTAGTGAATTGGGGAAAACCCCGATGAGTTTATTTGGTCTGGAGCTCAGCGACTTAGTCCTTTTGTCTAACCTCTGTTACTACATGAAGCCAGCAGCTTACACAGTGTCTGTCTGTGCTGCAGTTACAGCTAAGCCTTAACCCCACGGGAGCCTCTCTCCAAGCTTCCTGAAAAACAACAACAGTGAAGGAGACATTTGGACACGTCAGAAGCAGCATCCTCTGTTGGTTTACATTTCTCCAACTCCTCTCTCTATGCCAAGTTTAGTGTGTGTTGTGTTACCACTCCTTTCTTTTTACCCTCTCATATTCTGCTCATTTAATCCACTCTATAGGTATTTCCATCATTTTTGCATATGCCTTCAGTTATTTCCTCACCACTTCCCCTTCCCCATCTTTACATTCTCTTCCTCCCTCTCCTGCTGCTGTACGCCAGCCAAACTCCAGCTCCCCACTATGTATCTTTACCCGGGCGGTGCTGCCAACAATTAGAAGACATTACTGCCAATTGTGCCACCTGCGGTCCCCTGAAAGGCAGAAAAAGAGGAAAAGAGGGGGACGGCATCATGCCAGTCGATGGTGGGGAGGGTGTGAATGTGGTGTGCTAGAGTGCTTTACAGCATTGTGGATACTGACACAAAGCACAGTGTTTAATTACCAATAAGCACTGGTTTAATCAGAGGCCCCTGTACTGCCAGACTGTCGTTATCTTTGCGGGGGGAGAAGGGTGCACGCTTCTTAACGGGTTAGGGCTAAGGTTATGGTTAGGCTGTCCAAATGAATGGAAGTCAGTGCTGTGTCCTACTAGGAATAGCTGCATAAACCTGTATGTGTGTTTGCAGAGGTTCAGTCTTGAGTGTGCACCTATTCTCACCTGCCTTTTTGGCCAAGGACGGGCTCAAATCACAGTGAATTGGATGTGTTGTGTGAGTCTTGAGTGAACGCACTCTCTCTTTTCTGGTCTTGTGCACAGAAAGAAGAGGTGTCTGTTAGGAGATTTAGCCCAGGGCCAAAACCAATTCACAACCACTCCACACTGGAGAGGGGTCTTATCCCACCAACCTGTCCTCGCAATGACGGCCCTGAGCCTCCTGCACACACTGAGAGACGCACAGTTGCATGCTGTAACTTGTGTTTGTTTGCATGAAATATGAAAACGCACACACACATTCCCTTTGACACAGACGCGCTGTGTGCCAAGGTAGTATTAGAGCCTCAGTGATTTTTCTGTGCAGGCTGCAGCCAGTGGCTAGATGAGAGTGTAATCCTCCATTGTGTTTTAAACGGATCAAACCGAGCGCTTCGGGATACTGTAAAAAAAAAAACCCCACACTGGATATCATTATTGTAAATTCTCTTCAGTTTATCGTGGCTATTATTCCATAGAGCCATATTTCACCTCTGTTATTGTATAGTGTGTGTTATATTGCAGTATAAGCAGCTGGTCAATATAACTTGTGCTTCCCTCCATAAGTGCAGTGCGTTGCGTGCGTGTGTGTGTGTGCGTGTGCGTGTGGAGAGCATGTGCAGACCAGCTGTAACACACACATTACCCTTCCCCAATGAATAAATGATGTTGTGTCATACTGCTGTGACCCCCCCCCCCCCCCCCCCCCCTATACTGCACACACATGCACACACATTTGCTCTTGCACAGATGAGACCCCTCATACTCTCTTGCTTGACACAGTGACCCTGGATGTTGAAGAGCAGATGTTTTGAGGTGCTGTGGTTTAAAGACGCTTTGCAGTCAGTAGTGACAGGCAATTTTCAGTCTCCCTTGCTCTACATCTATCTCTTTTCATCCCTCTGTCCTTCTCCTTGTCTCCTCACTCACTCACTCCCACCCCTCTCTCTCTCTCTCTCTCTCTCCTCCAGTCTTCTCTAGAGTCTTGATGAGTAATTGCTCAGGGCTTCAGAGAGAAGGAGGGATAGAAAGAAAACGAGAGAGGAGGTGTACGAGAGCACCTGTATATGAGAAACAGAGCAGGAGTGAAGGGAGGATGAGGAGGATTGGATTTATGTGTGTTGGTGTACGTGCACCGCAGACGGTGGACGTGCATGCATGCGTATGTGAGAAGGGAGAGAGTGTGTGTGTGTGTGTGTGAGGCACAGGGGATCATTGATCTGCTGAAAGTGCAGTGTGTGTGCTGAATTAGAGGAGCAGGCGCAGGGCTTTGAGCTTGTACAACACTCCCACAGTTATAGCTCTTAGCACTTTGTGTCTGTCTTTCACATCAACGTACACACACTCTTGCACATGGATCTATATTTGGGTGTTACACTTTCCAGACCGAGTGTGAGGATGTTTTTATTAATGCCTCATCTCCGAATAAGTGACTTTGTGATGACACTGGCAGCTTTATTTGAACCCGTGCAAAACTGGCTGATGGGCAAACGGGGGTGGAGCTTCTTTCTCTGTGAAGCGACTACGCTACCTCAGTTGCTGATCACATGAAATAAAATAATGCTTAAGTTATAAGTAATAAGTTACTTAAATATCTGCATTATATATCTAATGAAGCACTCTGAATGAACTTTTGCTTCTTTTTTTGGTCTTCCTTCATTCACCCCACAGCAGAGCTAGGTGACTCCTGGACCCAATCTTTCTGTCATGTATGTGCAATCAATATTAATTCTCTTATCCAGGACCCAAGCTCCGTCCTATTGTTCAGCCATTTAGTCACAAGTCACCTGCTTCAGCCTGATTGTGGGCCTGACACGACAGATTAGCTCGGCTGCCAGGAAGAAGATAGCAAAACAATCGGAGCTTATTTTTGGTGTCACATAGTGCAAGTGCTTGACAGCAGAGACTGGCATTATGAGGATGCTGGCTCTTTTTTTTTTTCTTTTTTCAAAGCTGTAAATTCAGAATTCATGAGTACGTCGTACAGTTCTGCATGCCCAGTCTCATTTCCCCTGTCATTGTGAGGAATTTATCCTTTTTGGCTGGCAGTTCAGGACTTAATGTGCAAAACGAGCAGTACTGTCAAGTTTTTACTCGCGGGGGAAATAAATATAAACTGTCTTCTATCTACGCTTGTATTTAATATTTAACATTTATATTCTGAATGCTACAAGATGCATTCCTCAGGTTATAGTTTCTCATTACAATATTAGTCAAGGCAATGATGATTACCAGGGCGTTGGTGACATTACTGGCAGCGATGAGGCCTGAAAAGAGAGAAATAAAGTTGAGCATGCTCATCACTGTCATCCTATGGAAAGAAATCTCAGCATACCGGAAGCGGCCATAAGGCATTCAGCGCCCGCCCCGGCACACCTGGTGTTGACCATTAAGATAATGAACTAGCACCATCTCCATACAAATGACTGCTTAAAGCTTTAAGAGCATCTGTGAGCTCTAATGCAGTGTCTCCAAACTTTCCTAAGATGACGTATTGATTGTGCCAATCAATGGGCCTGAAAAGCCATAAGTGCATCTGGTAACCATAATGGCGGCACTTAAAAGAAGAATGGATGAGTGTAATACTCACTAAGCGTCATTGTCTATGATGGAAGGAGAGGGAGGGAGGGAGGGAGGGAGAGGTGGATGGAGGAATGCAGACTGAATGGCTGAATATGAGGGTAAGGAAAATATGTTAAGAAGAAGAGATTTGTGGTCGTGGTAAGAAAAAAACGTGTTGGTTTGGATTAAATTAAGTCACAGGTAACAGTAAAAATATAACATCTGTTCATTTCTTACATAGGACATTTTAATTTCTGTAATGTTAACAATGTTAACAATACACCGGATTCATATTTATGTGTAGAGGAACAGCATACACATACTATAACTTTATTATAGCAAAGGTGTATCTTTGTTTTTCATGTTCTGTAAATACATCTGAAGCCCACCTGGCCCCCCCCCCCCCAAACAGCTGGGTCACACAACACACCATTTGGTCTCATTAAACATTAATCGACCCGAATCTCCCTTCTTCTCCATCCACTTACCCATCCTTCTATTTCCCCTCCTCCTTGCCTTTCAAACAGCCCTCCCATATTACACAGTATTTTAAATACAAATCTAAGAATCCCCACGAGGCTCCAAAAATGGGACGAGGAGCAAACAAGAACCAAGCTTTTTTGATCGTAGATACATATTTGTTTACACGACGTGATGGGTTTGTATCGTTCCTGATGCAGTGACTAAAATCTAGGATTTATACAATGCGCATTAAACGCTCTGCCATTCCAAGAAATACAACGTGAGAATTCCTGCCCCAACATTTGAGGCTCAAGGACTGATTTATATGTATAGATGTCATATGTGTCTGGAGATGGAAGCAAGGAGTTGAACGAAGGTGAAGGGGAGACTGACAACAGTAAAAAAGGTATTAGCAGGAGGATGGAAAATCCTCAGACCTAATCCTGAAAACATGGTCTTACTTAGCTTTTAGATATTCCACCACCTTGAAAGGCCCTGAAGGGTACATCCTCAGCTCATACACTCATGCATGTTTTAGGAGCACTCCCCTTGAGGCTTGGAGTATTGACTGTTCTAGGATACAAAACGTCCCACAATGGAGTGGAGGATGGAATAAGAGCCGTAGAGAGCATCCCTAAGGCAAACTGCCTAACTAGCACCCGCCATATTTCATGCGCTCTTATTCCATCCTTCCCCCAGCAGGCTCTCAAGACCTCAGTGCTTGAGGGAGAGCGGCTTCAGAGGTCAAAGTGCTTGTCCCTAAAGCAGCTGTTGAGTATTTGATATAATTGGACCTTCTTGAAGTCATTCCTTTGACCATCCGCCGACCATCTTTTGTAAAAGGAGCAGTGTAAAATAGCAAAAGGGATCACCTTTTTGTCGTGTACCAGTTTTGGGGTTTGCAGAAACTGGTGGAGTCAAGTGCTTTATTATCCTCTCCAATAGCAGGCGTTCCCATGTCAAAGCATGTGGAACTATTGATTCTGAAATATCCTCGCCCTTCACACATAGTGTTGACACAATACAGATGACCTAAACACAGGAGATGGATGATTAAAGGTTGAGTGTCGTGTTTCTGGGGCCCCTTTTTTAAGTTGCTTATTTTATTATTCAACTCACAATTCAACAAAAGTTTGATTACTTTCTTTTCACTTCTTGTGTTCGCTAGAGTTTGAGTTAAAGCCGCTGCAGAGGACTTATTCTCCAAATTTGTTTGATCAATTCCCCATTATTGGATGATTAGATTTTGTTTTCCTTCATTAAGCAATGGTGGTAAAATCATTTTTTTCCACAAAGCAGATAGCCGCTGCTTCACTGAATGTTTTCAGACTGTTTAAGTTTCTTCAAATTACTCTCTTAATGAAAAGAAAATGAAAATACTCTAACAGGTACTCTTACCTGCGGCAAGAGCAGACCAGCTTCTTCCAAAGTGCCCCCTCATAAATCTCAGTCAGTCAAGTCCTGAGGCTGACCCTTGTCCTTCTGATCCCAATGATTGATAAGTGGTCTAGACATATTCGGGCACTCTGAGACTGTATCACTGTGAAAGGTCACAGGTCAAACACAATGCAGTGGGGACAATGATTGCCCCCAAGTGTCACCCCTGGGGCGATGATACACACACACACATGTTTGTTTTAATGCATGCATGAGTCGGCTCTACATTATCCAAACAATGGAGTGTGTCAGCCGAGTAACAGCTGAGTAGCATGGACACGTATGACTCTATGGATGTCAGCTGTGATATTTCAGTGTCTTCACTAGGACAGGCTTTGTTGCAACAGTAAAAAAAAATATTATAGGAAACCCATTAGGAGAGAAGTGGACAAAGAATGTTCATGTGTGTTTATTTTTCTTTACAGTGTGATATCACGGGAGGACGGACAGATGGTCCTTCGTTATGAATAGCACTTAAGTGTGATTATGAACAGCAGTTCTGTGTGTGTGAGACACAGAACCAGTAAATATTTAACAGTACCGCTGCCCCCCCCCTCCTCCCTCAGGCACGATGAGCTGGACCTGTTTGTGTGCGTCTGCATCTTGTCATGTGGCGCTGGTGCGGACGCGGTGACCCATGCTTGCATTTTTGACGCCTTTCCTCATGCAGATGCAAACACAAACACACAGTCATTGGAGACATTTGACCTCAATTTAGAGCCAGACTCTGCCCTGAGGGGAGAGTGATGCGTTGAATAGAAACAGACACAAACGACAGGGTTAGAAACCCGACATTGACGGCCATTGATGGCGCACAAAGAGCTCTGTCGCTGTATGAAGAGTCTTTCATCGTCATCTTCATCAACACAACAGAAGTATCTGCTTTTTGTTTTCGAAAAGAGCCCCCTCTCTCTTATCTCGGTCCAAGAGTGATCAATGTTTGACCTTCTGTCTTCCTCCCTTCTTCCTCTCGACGTCTTCATATCCACGCGTTCTCCTCTCGCACTGTTATAGATGGTAATGATGGCGGTAATGGCTTTACTTTGGTTTGAAAGTCAAGGTCGTGCCAATTGTGGCTCGTATTTTTTACGATTTGCAATAAAAGTGTGCAATTAAGAGGAGCTTAAACTAACGGCGTGTTGGTATATCAATTCGAGGGGTGAAATAAAGAATATCCTGTGTTTGCCTATAACGCTGATGCACGGACACACAGAGAATTACAAAGCCGCACACTCAACAAACAGAGCTGACACGCAAGAAGAAGGGCAGCTCCAGGAACAGATGCACAGGTATTTAATTAGCACTGCACTGCAGCTGTTACTGTTTATTACCCAGACATTGGGAAAATCAACATGAATGCACTCTCTCTCACACACACACACACACACACATAGGTTTGTGCAGCTATTCTCATTAGAGCACTTCATTTTGGACAGCCTAAACAAAGCGTTATCTCTAATCTTATCCATAACCACTTAAAGCCAGTTAATAAGTGCTGTGGTTTGTTTCATAACTCATTTCAATTGTGCTTAAATTTTGGCAAACTTCAACATAAATACTACCAATTAGAAGTCAACTTGACAGTTTTGACCTTTGCTGTGTCCAGTGCCTCTATTAAAATTGGTTGCGTTCCTGTGGATAGTTTGTGGTGCCGTCTTCCATTTACATTTTCCCGTCCATTCTATTCTTCTTTTTCTGCCATTTTCTCATTGTTCTGTGTTCCCTCCATCCCCTGTTTTCAGGTGACGGCTCCGCCGCTTGCAGTTCGGTGCCGTCTTGTTCTCTGTCAGCTTTCTGTCAGAGAGTGTGATATTTACAATAGTGGCAGGTTCTGGCTTTTCAAACTAGCGTGTTAGATTAGACGACTTCAACTTGCACAATCGTCATTTCAAACGCTCCAAAAACATGTCATTTCATCAACAAAAACATTTAACGTATGCGTAGCTACTGTATGGATGTGAAGCTGTGTTAATTGTATACACTCATTGTGTCCCAGAACAACAAAGAATGAATTACCCGTGTTGTGTTGCGTTGTGTTGTTGCAATCACCTGTTGCGGTAGTAGTTAAATCGATAAATAATGTATTGTGATGTCGTTGTTGTGTGTTGCTGCTTGTGGTTGACTGGAGCATCATCTGGGTTTTGAGGTCACTCCTATGTGGGAGGAATTCAATCATTTGACACTTGAACTGAAATTATCATAATGCATGTTTGTGTGTTAGAGAACAAAAAGAAGACGAGGGAGTGTAAAGACACACACACACACATACACACTGCACCTACACGCCACTCATATTTGTACTTTGTATTGGGAACTAGGCCAGTGTGATTAATGTTTATGGGATGATCCTTTTGCTGTTCTCCATTCCACCGAGTCCCTGGGGGAGCCCTCTGCCTGCTGCCTCACATAGGTTGGTTATCTAGCTAACACACACACTAGTTACTGTGATGAATGATTAACATACAGCCTTGCTAAATTGTGGTCAATAGATCATTTATACAGTAGCTACAGAGGAAGACCTTAGAGAAGCCAGTGGGGAGAGTTGAGTGAATATGATGCTGCTTTGGAGGCATCTCTTTCTCCACATCACATGTATGATCGTAATGTTTTTTTTAACTTATTTTAACCATAAAATGGCCAGAAAATGTGCTTTTGCCCATTTTTCCAGAATAGCTTTCAATATCTGGCAGTTATTTACAATTTACTGCATGTTAAAATAGTGTATTAACAATTTAAAATGAATAAAAACTAAGACTAACACTGTAGTTTTTATGCGTTGAATTTGAAATTTGGAACAGTATAAAACATATTTAAAATAAACATGTTCGAGTTTTTATCTGTCCAATGTCCAAAAATGGTTACCGTAATAACCACATGTTGGCTATGACGTGCAATCAGGAATTTCCTCAGATAGCTCAAACAGTCACGTAATTACAGTAACGCACATGCGCACATGTGTCGTCTGAGATACACTCGGTGGTAAAGGGTTGATTATTGTTTCTGTGTGTTAGTCACCCATTAGTCGCCCTCGCTTCATGACCCATAGTCTCTGCATTTCCCTCTTCCTGGCATCTGTGTCATGACTGACCACACAGGCTCCACATCCCAGGCCAGTGCTGCTGGACGCCTAGATTTCTTTACATCCCTCTTCATGTCCTCCTCTCCTTTTTTATACTGTCTGTCTTGCCCTCCCCTGCCCTGTTCCTGTTCCTGTGCACAGCACTGTGAAGACAGCCATGAAACAGAGCCTCATTTCCCCAGTTATTTCCGAGAGAAACCCAAATGAAAAGATACTACTAACCTTTTCTCTCTGCTGCCACACTGCTCACCCAGAATGCTGACAAGAGACTGTAGTACCATCTCTGACCTTTTGCAGAGCTTTAAAATAACCCACACACATACACACACATCATTCCTATTACTGCTTGTGCCTTTGAATCAGCAGAGTCAGTGGTGGTGTGGAGGAATTTAATGACACACGGTGTCACTTCAATTTTAGCATTCCCCAGCCAGGCTACCCAGGTGCACCATTTGTCCTTTAGTCAAAGTAGAAAAGGGGACTTGAGTGGCCCTTAAACCAGTCTGACTTCCACTGGCCAAGGCGATGAGGGTTGAGAGAGGAGAATGTGCATTCCACAGCTTAGATGTGGTTGAAAATAAGATTGAAATGTCTTTGTTACTGATAGATGTAAAGCATACCCACCAAATCCCACCCAGCAGAGCCCCCCTTATAATCCCCACCCCCGCCCTCTTATTGCCATTCTTATGAGCTGTCCATATTTCATGAGGACTGGGGTTGTCCTTTCATCGTGCCCTATGACCCCACAATGTGTTTCCAGGGATGGTGGGTTAAAAACTGTGGGGCAATGGCCTTAAATATCCTTTTATGGAAATACTCAGACTCCATACAAACGCCCCCCCCCCCATTCCCGGATCAATAAATAATGGGATGAGGCAGTGAGAGCGTGTGCTGAACGGACAGTGAGAAAAGGAAGAGAAAGCAAGATGCATGCTTGCTGCATTGCAAAGAGAAGGAGCAGTCAGTGGCTGGAGAGAGGCGAGAGAGAGATTCTATGAAGAAGTCACTAATGCAAGACAGAATTGAGGGAAGAAGAGAGAGAAAGATACCGTAGTAGATTTGGCTTTAAGTGTGTGCCATGACAGGAACATAAAATGGTATAGTGGGGCGTGACACTTCAAAATTACCGCACGTACAAGTGCTAATATTCAAGAATTGGCAAATAACATAAGCATAGAGAAAGGAATACAAAATGAATCGACACAACCAACCACAGTTTATTGCATGTATCTGTCAGTCATAAAACTCTATGATGTTCCAGCCGCTAATTTTCCTGCTGCACCCTCCTTGCCGAGGTTCAGACATGCTGTTGTTACTGTCAATTATGTCCTATTGACGGCTAATTACAAGCACATTAAGAACAGTCATTAATTGCTGTAAAATAACGTTGCAAATTCTACAGGTAATTAGTTTGAGCCACATTCAAGTGTGCGAACGCAGTGTGCCGAGACGTGCTTAAGCCCCCTCTGTGTCTCCCTGAAGTATTTCAAGGTACAAGCATGTGCACTCATTCAGACATGCTCGCGTTCATATGTACAAACAGACATGGACAATCTTTACCCCCTTTTTTTTTTTTTTTTTTTTTTATGGATCTTTACGTCAGCCAAACCAGACTTTGTACGTATTTCTGGCCAAGAAAAAATCAGCTGTGTTTTTTTTCCTAAATGAAGCACATACGTGGAACCTTAATCAAAATTTCCATAATTTCCGTCATGCTCTAATATGATTTTTCACTCTCCTCTTCCCATCTTCCATCTCTTACTATGTCATTTGCGGAGTTAATATGCGACTGCATATTCTCATAGTCCCCACATATGTTGTGTACGTGTGCATTTGAAATATGAGAACATTTAAAGAAGTTAGTCCCTCGCAGAGAGATGTGGAGCAGTGTGTCCACATGCTCTGTGATGTCCTTTCCTTTGAGACTCTTCAATATGGATTTTCTCTCCCTTTGAAACACGCGGTGGGTCACACTTATCACTTGACATGTAGACACACCCTTTGTTGACCGATAGGACATGCCATCGATGTGTTGTTTCAGCAGACTTGGCCTGGTCCTCTTTATTTGTTCATAAACCACCTTAGTTATCGATACTGCTGCATTTGTGAGTGCCACTTTGACGCCGCGATAGCCAGATGGCTACTAGTTGATGAGAACTGTGAAACGTGATAATGAATTAAAACTACTGTTCAGCTCAGTCACTAAATTAAAAAGCTATTTACGACAGACGAAGCAGATGTTAAGTTCACACTTCACACAACATTTTCTGCTACGTGTAATCCTCGTTTTAGATGGGGTACTGACCCAATCGGTCCTCAGTCAAGTGGTACCTGTGAAGCAAGACTCATCTGTCTTCAGCCTGATGGGACACATAATATGAGTCAGCCTCAGAGATTGTATTGAGCACACAGAGCCATCTGTAACGGAGAGCAGTTGCTATTTCCTGTTGAGACAAAAGGGCGTTGGAGTGGAACCGGCCATTGTCGGTTCATGCCAAATAGATGTACAGTCAGACTGTGAACATTGCCAGCTGCTGAGCTGCTCTCTTGTTATTGTTCTTCTTGAATATCGAGAAAAGTTAGTTAAGTCTGAGAAGCTCCACATCCGCACCGACTTATTAGAAACTGTTAAACTATTTACGGCCGTAGCTCTTACTCGTCACTTTTCTATCAGGACGGCTGGAGGTCGATATGAGACACAGATATGACCTTTTAGCAGTGATTCCAACGGGACTATGTCCCTTTAAAATATCTGTGGGCTGGAGACATAGTTACACAAGACCTTAAACCTGCACTTAAGAAGATTTCCGCGGGCCTTAGGGAGCTAAGTGGCATGTTCAAGTTTTCCTCTGTAGCGTTGCATCCTCTGGCTTAGCCTGTGTGGCACTCAATTTACAGTTTCCTCAAAGGAGCAGGGGAACCAGAGGGGGAGATGTAAATAACTGTTTCCATTTGCTGTTATCTAAATTAGGAATCGTTGAAAAAAATATACACCCAGAAAGGTCCTCTCACCTTTTTATAGAACAACACAGGGGACGTGTATAATGTTGCACATAACACTACAAACAGCAATTACTGGCCACTCCAGGCCCTTTTATGGCTGACAGTGATTAATAAAACTACTGTTGCTACTTGAATGGAAATTGGAAGTGAATGTAAATGGTTGATCAAAGAGGCTACAGGACTGCAAGAGAAATCTGGAGCTTTCAGATAAAAAAATCCCACTCTGCTTTCAACTAATTATCCACCTACCCATGTCAGTCCCCAAACCAAGGCCATTCAATCGCAGATAAGCCCCTGGAGACGAAGCTCAGGCAAAACAAGTATGAATATTTATGTTGATCTGGGAGTGCCTTTTGAGTAAGTGTTTAATTACAATAGGAGTGTATATCAGTGGGTTCCCACATGCATTTACCCTCATGTATTCACATGCCATTGTCCTGTTTGTCCAGTAGATAGTCGGGGGGGATGAGGGGAAAGAGGGAGAAAGGTGAAAGCAGAGGCTGTGGCAGGAGGGAGGCAGGATTATTCCCCACAGGGACTGTTGATTAATGAATCACATCTTTCTAACCTGAGGCTGCTGCTGTGCCGCTGCACTTTCACAGCACTGCAGAGCACCAGTCAGCACTGTGCCAACCTGCCTCACTTGCACAACATGGCACCGGCTGTGACTGCTGTCACTGCTAACAGGGGCCGAGAGTTGGTGTGAGAATAAGAAAATTAGATTCTGGCTATCAACACAAACTGACAAGTTTGATCATTTCTGCCGGTGGGTGTTTCTCACTTTGCACAAACACCCCCCCCCTGCAGAATGTTGCTGAATTGTGCTTATGTGTAAATTGAGCATTTGTTGTTGGTTTTTTTTAGATGTTTTGTTGTGCCACAAAGTAGATGTTTGTGTATCCTTATTTTTATGCCAAGTCTATATAACATTAATGTGTTTTTTTCTCTCTTTTCTCTTTCTTCCATATCCCTGTGATGTGTCTGGACAACATTCTTCTTCTTAAAGGTATGTAAATCCAGTTATATTAACATACACCCACACTGTACTACTGTTTGGACCTGCATTTATTCAAGACCGTATCATCAGAGTGTCAGAATGATTGATGACACAACTGATGGTTTACTAGGTAATTTACAACTTAAATTACACACGCCAACAACAAGAACATTTCACAATCCACAGTATTCCTAGGTTTTTGTGGTGTGTGCTGCGCTATTTTAAGCTGAAAAAGTCTGGTACAGACGGTAAGTGTGTAACGCCAAAGTTGTTCAACTGTCTGTGGAGTTTCCGGAATGACAACCTTGTGGTTTTGCCAGGTTTAGGGTCGAACATGTCCTTGTTGTAGCCACTTAATCTTTCTGTCAGCCCGGCCCACTGAGTGCTGACTGTGCGTTACGGACAAAAATGAATGTGAGGCCCCGGACAGGTGTGTGAGTGACCGCTGTGTCCCCGTCGTGTTAAGGCCCGCTTCCCTTTGCCAAAAGGCCTCATGCAGCATGCAGGATCTTCAGTCTGTCGTTTTTGTGTCTGTTATTATTTCACTGCATATGAAGCAGTCTCTGAGCGTTTTTTTTTTTATTAAAAAAATGCACAGTAGCTGAACAGTCTTCTCTTTTTGTAAAAAAGGAACTATGTTAGGTTGATTCAGCGGGTCATGGTTGTCAACGACAAAGCAGCACCACTGTGTACTTGCCTTAACCACCTTTATTATATAGTATTACCTGAGGCAGTTATTGCAGTTCATTGTTGGGATTGTTTGCCCACCATACATTGAGCACACAAACTCAAGGACCGCAAGAGTGCCTTGCTTTCATAAAATTGAATACATTTCATAATTGCAGGTTGTGGCTTGGAGGGTTTCTGAACACCTCGCACAAAGTGACACCCTGAAATGAGTCATTCATGTTAAGAGAGAGTTATCAGGTCACACACACACAGATGAAGAAGTTCAAAAGTTCACCCCCTCATTGAAAAGGGCCTGAGTAACTCTACACTTCTCGCGGCAGATGCCCGCTCATTTGCTTTTCATGTGGTCCAGCTCGTTGTCACATGAGGCTCTAATGTTAAGAAGCGGCGGTGGGATTTTCATAATCTGCTCAGATGCCTCGACATCAACAAGAAAACAAAACACAAGCACATTTTACTTAATCATGTAAGCAGCCGCTCGTGTAGTCTCGCGCCGTTCCTTCAATGAGGAATACAGTGTCACACAATGATGTCACACAGTGCTTTTGACAACAATGGTCCTATCAAGCCTGCATGCCTCGGTATTGTTGATTACGGTGTTGTTGTCCATGGTTACCTTTCTTTACAGTCAGTGGTAAAGAATAATAAGTTAATAATGCCTCCATTGTCCCTTTTAAATCTATAATGACTAGCTATTTAATATTGTTTTGGCTTGAACACTGCATGCAGAGAATTCCCAGTGTTATTTATAACCAGCTTATTAAGCAGGCGTGCCAGTCTTGCTGCATTTTTGTTCACACGGCGTAAGAAAAGTTGTCAGTCGCAGCGGGGGAAAAAAACAACTTCCATACACCAGGAATTTGAACTTATTTCATACCAAAGATTTTGTCTTTAGTTGTACATTTTCCACAGATTACATTGTGAAGTTCAGCTGTTAAACATGTCTCAACTGTTGTGTAGTGGCATGTACATAGTGTGTGTGTGTATCTGCTATTCTGTTCCTCACCTCAACCATCACAAAATGAAACGTGTTAAACTTGGAACAGATTTCTATATCTGTCTCCAAAGTGGAAAAACCCTAACCCCAAGAGGGAAAGCACTTAATCTGTCAGGTGGTGTCAAAGGGCTACGATGGTGTCAGGAGAGGAAAAGTGGGTGAACGGGACAGCCTTGTAATTTTATTTCTTTGCTTACAGTTAACTCACCCTGGATATACTCTTCCCCTGCATGCCCTCTTTCCTCTGTCTGGATCTTATATCCACCTTCACTTTTCTTCTTTTTTCCCCCTGCTCATTCGCCTGCCTAACAGTCTGCAGCTGCTCTTCCCCCCCGCTGTGTTCTCCTCAAAATGCCTTTCCAGTCCAACTTGCCAACACCTGCCTCTCCTCGCACACAAGCCAGTCTCTCCTCTTTGCATCTTTGTCTACTTGTCTCCCACCTAGCAATGCAGTGTCATCCGCTCATGTGATAGTGTAATGCATGCTAATTTAGGCAGATGAGATGTGTAGCGGCAGATATGCCGTATGTCCCGGTGTGGTGTCATGGGCTGGTGTGATCACTGCTTACCTGGAGGAGATGCGGAGAAACAGCAGGCATGGCAGCAGCCAGGAGAGGAGGAGGAGGAGGAGGAGGAGGTGACGAGGGAAGATTTGCGTAAAGATGAAAACAAGAAACGGCAACGTTGTAGAGCGCCGCGCCGAACGATACCAAAATGACACATTGGATTGATTGATATATAATGCATTATAGACACCGAAATACACACAACAACATACAAACAATAGCTTTTTTATTATTATTTCAGTGGCAACTACCTCATCAAAAAAAATCTGGTCATTTAAGACAAACTTTTTTTTACATGCTTTTAAGTTTTAACTTTAAGCTATTTTTGTAGTAAATGTCTCTCGCTGTCACACGGTGAATGCTAGTCATGACACAGCAGCAGCCCATTTGGCATTATTGGAATTAAATTGAGCGTGTTTGCTGAATCATGTTTTTCTATTGCTCCCTCTACATACTATACAGACTGACAAGATATGACATGCTGAGGTCATACACACACACACACACACATGGACCTTGAGCGAGCTGTTTCTGCATAGTCAGCTGTCATATAAGTTTGTTGATTAATAGGCCACAAAAAAAACATCAGTTTTCACTGCAAATAATAAATCAAGTCACTAAAGTTATGAAGTTTGGTTTGAAGTGTTGATTTAAATTAGTAACTTAGTCACCTACATCTCCACAGTGTCAACTTTAATGAAATGAGCTCAGAGGCATGACTTATAATGAGGTGAAAACTTTTGCAGTTAAAGGTTATTTACTTTACTGACTCTAAAGCCCTCAGTGTCACGAGTGCAGTGGTTTACAGTAAAGATGGAAGTGAATGTCTCCAGTAAAATCCTGCTCCAGCCATGTGGATCCTTCCCTGCAAAAGCTATTGGAACCATATTAGACGACTGCTCAGCAGCTATGTCTGTAGCACATTAGGACGCCAATCATCTGAAGTACTCGGCTCGGTTCACTTTGCTTTCATATCTTTTAGATTTTCTCTCATTTTCTTTTGTTTGCGCCTTTGTCTTTGCACACTCACTGGAATAAGTGCACAGTACAAACTGATTGGAGGGAAAACAGAGGAATACTTAAATAATTCATCGCTCTCTCTGTGGGTGAAACATAATGATTTTCTATTCTCTGTTTCTCTTCACCTCCTCCTCTTTCTCCTGCCTCTTCCCATACCACACCAGGACCTTTTTAGCACCTCACGCGACGCGGAGGTTTGCACCTGACCAGTGCTTTGCCTTCCCAGTTTACTTTTTGTTTCCTGCCGCGTTCCTCCAGTGGAACATCTGAGGTCCACTTCCCCTTCCTTCCGTCCTGCTTTTAAAATATGTATGACTGCCACTGCTCCCACTAGATCACTAAGTGGACAACGCTAATCTAAATGGGGCTTGAATTATGTAGGGTGAATACCAGCATATGGAATTCTGGCATGGGAACCAGCTGTTGAACAGTGTTTCCATGGTAATGTGTTATCATCAGTGATAATGGGCTTTTCCTCTTCTTAGTGTGGCGTGACAGCATTTTGGTGTGATAGTGTGTGTGTGTGTGTGTGTGTGTCCTTTGGCAACAAGTCAGTGCATTTTCAGAGGCCAGGTTTTGATAAAGAAATCCATTCAGTCGAATAAGGCTTTGAAGCAGATGTTTGGTGTGTCTGTTTCTGTGTGTGTGTGAGTGTCTATTATGCTTGAAATTGTTTTGTGTGTTCTTACCACATTCTAATCCTCTCTGTATAATTGTATTAGCTGTAGGTATGGCTACTGTTTCTGTCTGGGATTTGTTCTATGTAGTTTTGTGACTTAACTGAATAAAATGTTTACATGTGTGCTGTAAGAATGGCTGGACACTTCAGTGTTAACCACTAGAACCTGTTGCCAAAACAACAAAAACGACATTTTTTTAAACCCTTATTCTTAGTGAGATATTCATAATGAGCTTATTTGTGCTCCCTTTTCTTGCTTGTCGTTACCCACATTGCAGTGATGATGACTAAAATGCAAAGCAGCTGCTACTGAGGTCTGTAATTTGCCTTTTAAAGTCCCTGCTTTAAACCACTTGGTTATATTTTCATTTAAATAAAAAAGAAAAAAAAAAAAGATAGCGGACATGTTGTGCAGTGTTGTTGCAAGCTCGTATCAAACCTGTCGGAACCAGGAAACAGTGAGACAGACCCGCCTCCTGTACCTTCCTGCTGCTTTGCTCTTAGTCACCTCAATGCCTGATGAATATTCAGAGCTGCGGTTGGTCTTTTTTTTTTTAAACGCCCCTGTCTTTTCTTTAGTTGTCTCTCTGAGCAATGGCCATTTTAACACCTACACAAGGACATGCATGCACAGAGGCACGCTTGCCACTCACAAATGCACACAAACAAAAGAACAGTGGTTGGAACGGCAACCCGATATTGGCTCCATTCATGAATATTCATTCACACCTGCTTTCCACAGAAAGGTTTTTGCTGGTTTTGTTGCTGCTTAGACAGAAGTTTGGGTCAGACTTTTTTTTATTCCCCTTTATCTGAGTGTTTGTGAGCTTGTACTTGTCCTGCTTAGTATCTTCATACTGAAGCCACAACGTTTGTCTCATAGAAATTGATATATCTTTTCTTTTACATACACATTTCTAATGGACATTTGTTATTAAGGCCATTATGAATATGTAAGGTGATAAATGTGTGTTTAATGCTCCCAGATCTAAACCTAAAGGACAGTGTGTGATGTTATCTAATGCTGTAGTGGTAATGCAATGTAAGTTGAGGCTTGGAGAACGGGAGGTTGAGGGTGATTACAGTTTAGTTAGAAGTGGTTTTGCAGATTGAAGGTTTAGTTTGAAGATGATTGTTTTAAGTTCTCCTTCCTTTGCTTTTCTGGCCCAGTTTTCCTCTATCCTTTGTCCCTCCATCCCTGAGAAAGCTATCAATGCTTGAGAGGCTGCTGTAGGAGAGTTGAGAGAACAAGAGAACACGACACATAGTCATTTAAGAGAGGAGCTATTGGCCTGCTCCGGCCACACGGCAACAATATCTCCGTCTTTGCTTCCTTTTTCTTTACCCACGCACATTTCACACAGAGACACACTAACCAACCCCTTCCCAGAAGCTGACAGTGTTGGAGAGGGACTTGTTCGGGGGAATGAGCAGAGCAAAGGAACATGACATGCTCATTAAAGAGAGAAGTTATTTGCCCGGTCCTCTCACACAAGAGAAAATGGAGCAGGACTTCTCCCTGCCGAGTGCCAGCACTGGTGGAAAAGTGAAAACAAAAGAGGTGGGAGGGAACGTGTGATGAAGGAGAGAAGGTGCATCACGGGGAGAACAGGAAGGAGGAGGGGAAGAAAAAAAAAAGTTAGTTTGGCATGAGTCGCCAGGCCGTGCTGTTGTCTTTTTCTTCCGCTCTGTGTGTGGTTCCAGGAAGTGAAGATAAAAGACCCGAGGACCCCTTTGATGTCTCCATATCAGTTAAACGCCAAACCAAAGAGCACTCAACTTTTTCCACCACGTTATTTACACATCAGAGCAATTTAACAGCTTGCAGTGACTTCAAACATGGCTGCTCACTTGGACAAGTGGATGACTGAATATCATCAATCATTCATCCATACATGTGAAGAATCCCATTACAGAATTAGATACAATGGGAGACTTTCTTTGAAAGGACTTCTGCTCTCACCAGAGAATAATACATATACTCTATATATATATATATGTGTATATATATATATATATATATATATATATATATATATATATATATATATACATATATACATATATATTTGAATTCTTCAGCTTCATTAATGCTTCAGTTGAATTCTGTTAATCAATCTCTTGTGCGTTGTGCTCCTTTGATTCCATTAAAAGCCATTGAGTGTAAAAATTGTGTTTATGCTTAGTAATACACAGTAGTTTAGTTCTATGGCTCTCTGTGGCCACTTGCATAAATTAAATTAAATAAAAACAAAGGCTTTTGATAGGCATGTCATTATTTTTATCGTGCGTATACATTTAACTCAAACACTGGGGAGAGGACACAACTTGAATCAATAGTCCAACACAAAGGCCCAACCGTCGCTCTTCCAGTCACTCCATCTTAAATCACTGAGCTGGAGCATGAGCTCATGTTGACGTGGCAGCAGTGATCTCACTGCTCAGCACACTATAGTATACTAATAAACTTTTAAATTGAGACACAGACGCGACTATGTCACTGGGCACTGATGGCATACTGATTAGGTGTTACTCACCAGGTTTATACTGTATGGCACTAGATCATCAGACGGCTTTTGCTCTTTAAATTTAAGACGCAAAAATACTATATCTTAAAGAAATGACTGGTTTAAAGGCGTTTGTAGCTTCTCTTTTTTGTAGCGTTTGGGAAAAGGAAGAATGTGCGACTTGATTCTGTGGCATTCAGCCTCTGTTCGTGTAGCCGCTGTCGTTTGTCATCTTTACACCACAGGTTTTTCTTGAATCCTCTTAAATGTCTTCTGTGTGGACACTGTCCACGAGTCCTGAAATGTCTCCGCTTCTCACTGTAGAAACCAACATGGCGGCCAATTACACCGCTAGACGATGGTTGCCATAAATCATCCATTGGACTGTCAGACACATGGGGGACTCAGCAGTAGAAGAAACATGCTCCTCTCTACTCTTTTCTCTTTTTTCCTTTTTTTTCGCTCTCTCCTTCCTTTTGTTCTCTCCTTTTCTTTTTTCTTTTCATGGACTGGTTCAGAGGATTGTTGCATTGCAGCCATGCTTGGCTACATTCAATCTCCATATCTGCCTCAGTCTCCCTTTTGTTCCCTGTTTGTCTTTCAGTTCGCTCAGGCTTCAATTAAATCACCGTTAGTTTGTCACCTTTGTTTTACCTTTCACCAAGGTTGTCATTTGTTTTCATCTTCCTTGTTGCCTGCCTGTCGGGCTTTTCTAATCCGTGACATTCATAATGATTCGTCTGTTGCGTCACCGAATGTTTCTGATGTAGGTTGAATATTGGGTTCATTCGTATCTACGCTTGTTCTGTTGCAATATGCATTACTTTCTTTTGTGCGGTCACTTTTCTCTACTCTTTTCACTCTCTCTACCTTGTTCTTCTTGCACGTCAGGGGAAGAAGGCAGATGATATGATGGGAGAAACAAAGAAGCATATGGTCGGAAACAGACTTTAAAGGTAGATAAGGGAGATTAGTAAAGGATGTAGTAGTAAATCTGTTTTAACAGGTGTGTAAGTACATTTTTACGTGTGTCAAATATGTTTTTATGAAGGCTATACGTTGTAAAGGTACGTGTATGTCTGTAGTTTATGAGAGACTTGTGGTCAATGAGAAGCAGGAAGAGACCAAAATAAAAGCCTGTGTCAATATTGATGTCTGTGTAAATGCACACATGTAGCTGCTTTGACTTGTGTGTGTGTGTGTGTGTTCTTCAGAGATTACACTTGTTTGGTTCATTTTATTAAAGTGTGGGCCAGTCAGATTAAAAATAATCTGTATATATTATCAAGATATGTGCACAGAGAGGTTTGCCATCTCTTTTAACACAGCTTGCCTCAGTCACCATAAGAAATATCTGTTTCACATAGTTTGGTAAAATATACAATAGATGTGCGTGTGACAATAAGTCTTGACCAAATGTTTTCATGGCGTGTTTGGATGGATTCTACAATCATCATTAACTGTGTATCATCAAGGAGACTCGTCACAAAGTGCAATAGTGCCTGAATTTTCCTTTCAGATTGATTATTTTTATTTGTAAACAGCAAACACCAGCGGCCTGCAGCAGTGTTGTGGAAACTCTGATAGAGGATTTGTCGCGTTTTCCTGTCGTGTCAGTGGAGCCTCCCTCAGGCGGCGTGTGTTAATTAAACCAGCTAATGGTAACCTTGAGAAAGGTCTGATAACAAGTCAGAAATTGTGTTTAGGACTTTTGTGAGCCTCTAAAACACTTTGCAGGAAGTGCATATGCATATTTATCTACACATGCAAATGTACATGTGCTCAGTAAGTGAGAATATTGTCGGAATGAATGGGTTGAGCGTCGTATAACGTCCATCTTTTCTGCCCGCGCTCCTCTTAATTATGTTTATATGGTGACATGAGTCATAAAACACTTGCCTTCATCATCACTGACATGGTGACGCTAGTTCCAGTGGTTGGATCACTGCTGAAATCTGTGAAAGCAAAATTGCCACTGCACAAGATAAGGGCTCAAGCTTCAATCTAATCAGATAATCACTGCAGCGTTTATATTCATGTTTCTCTAAAACCACAAATGAATGTGACCTCAGATGGTCCAGATGTCCTTTTAATCTGCCGGGTTAAAAAAAAGACAAAACTATATATGACAGGGTGGACACGGAACAATGTGTGGATTTATCCACATTTCAACGCGTGCCTCTCTAAAACAGGATGCAGATAATTGTGTTACGTTGTCTATAAAAAGGGAATTTGAGCTGGTGCAGTAATGATAAGCGGGGATGAGCAGACTGCCCCGTGTTGTGTGTCAAAATGTGATCCAGTTTGGGTTTTTTGGGTGAAAGGCAGAGAGGACGTTCCTGAACGAGATCCTATCTGGGTTCTATGTGATTTCCTCTCGTCATTCAATACCTCAAATCTGAGCCACAATCAGCGGGTGAGATCACTTAGATCATAGTTGTTTTGGTGGCATAAATAGATGAATGGGGGCAGTGTGTGTGTGTGTGTGTCTCCCTCCATCTGTATCTATGTGCGTAGTATTGCATGGGCGCTGCATCTATATGTGCCTGATAAGAATCTATACACTGTCTGACAACCAATATAAATCCTTTTATGAACATCTTTATCAGTGCGATGGGAGCCTTGGCACCGTGGCCATGTTTGGGTCAGATTGTTACATCAGTGTGACAGCTTTGCCTTTACTCATGACTCTTAACAGACACGGATATACTGTAGATAGACGTTATTACTCCCTATTGCAGCCAAAGCCACATAAGCATCTTGTATCATAACCACAGAGCAGGAATATTGTATCTGCACGATCAACGCATTCAATTCTGTTCTGGTATATTGCAAAGTATTGGTGGAAAGTACTGTTGATCTCATTTAAGTAATAAGGAATTGTCGTCTTGACTCTGCACATTAAATATCCATATGTTATATCTGACTATATTCTTGTGTCAAAGACCAGGAAAAGGGACTCATAAAATGGTATGATGTCCTTTTATAAAACTTAAGTGCTGAGTGAGAGGAAATGAGAGAGGCGTGAGCGGTCAATCTATTTTATCTGACATTTGAAATACAACTTTTTTCCTCTCCGATATGACGTGCAGTACATGCATAAAAAGATTAAAAAACAAACATGAGGCTGATGTGTCCCTCCGAACAACGTAAGGCGGAATTAGTTCTCTCTTCCGTCCTTCCAACAAAGTGTACGTGTCACAGGCGGTGACGCTCCTTTCTCGTCTCCTTCTCCCGACATAACCAGGAGTGACATTTTTATAATTACAATTCCACTTCACCACTGTAGACCAAACCACTGTCATCACTAATTCATTCTGGGTGGTGGAAGAGTGGGAGTGGAGGAGGGAAGGACAGGTGAAAAGAAGAGGAAGAAAGGGATGGGAGAGAATTGGGAGAAGGGGGATGAAGCACGTGGAGATGAGAGAAGAAGAGACAAAAGGACAAGTCAGTGTTGATGCTGAAGGACAAACAGATTTTTATGAAAAAAGAAGTTAGGGATGAACCTTGTCTCTTCATCGCTGCATCCATATTCCCCTCAGGGTTCCTCCTGATGATAGGTGACTGCAGGTCGGCTCCTCCTTCCCTCTTCTTCTTCTTCTTCTTCTTCGTCTCCCTCGTTAGTACTCACCATGTCGCACTAGTCCTTGTTGCCATGGTAACACAAGGACAAGCCAAGCCATGCAACACAGGGGATGGAGGGAGAAATTGGAGAGGAAAGAGGAAGTCCCTCCTCAGGTTCACCTCGGTGGAAAAACAGATTCAAGAAATGTGTTTTCGTTCACGAAGCACATGCTTTGGATGCTCATGTCTTTTTGGCAAAGGTTTCGTCCTGTATTTCATTTCCATGGTTATAGCGGATTAGCAGCAATGGAATTAGGATTATTGGAGGAAAAAAAATACATGCACTATTGAAATGTGTCGTAAAAACGTTAATTGTTGATAAGGATCTTTGTCCAGAGTGGTGTTAAGTGCTGCAGCACCAATAAAAGTAATACAATTCAAATAATATCTTTGTTAAATTTGCACTAACCAACAATAATAATAATGCCGTCTACTCTATTTTGGTTGTATTTCATCCTGCAGAACAGTTTACCTGTTATAATTCACTGTTGTTGTATGTGCATGGGCCTCTTCATTCCAATAACACCTCATTAGAAGCCTTAAAATGCTTTTATAGTTGGTCTGTGTGTGTCAGTTGTGAATCTGTGGATAAGCTTAATATTAATGCCACCAAATAAAAAAAAGGAGCTGTTAATCAGATGGCATTTTAGTCACAGTTGGAAGTGCTGTGTGTGTGTGTGTGTCTCCTTAGAATTACACACATAATCACAATGCAGCGACTGAACAATCCAAACAACCAACTCTTCCTGCTTAGTAAAGGCAAAGATAACAGGGGATCTGGCAGAGTGGAGCTCACTGCTGTGCTAATTCAATGCACCAGCCCAGGTTTGCATAGGGCGCTTTATCAAAACCACTCTGAATGGCTGCCATGGCCTTGTTTATGAATAGAGCCTGACTGCAAATAAAAACAATCAGAATACTGAAGAAGACATGTCTCAAGACATGTTGTTAGTGGGAAGCAAAAGGCAGATGGTGTTTGTCCTTCATCTGTTGTGGGACAGCATATATTTGGATTTACTGCACATGTTGGGAGCAGGTGTCGACACTGACGGCTGGATGTTTCCCCTCTTTCTTCTTTTCTCCTGCTTTTTCCATTTTCTGTTTTCTATCAATTCGAGTGATTTTTTTTCATATTGCTGTCATTTTCTTTTACTGGAAAGGTTAAACATTTCTCTGATAGATATTTTTTAAATTATTTGAGTTATGAACTAGGAGAGACCTAATTGGGCCTGGTGGAGCTTCCAAGCTCATTAGTGGATGTATTGTCTAAAAGCAAATCGTCAGCTGCATCCATTTTGTCCCTGACAACACATGTTTCGCTGTGTTTTGCTGCTTGTTAGGCGAATATTTAATTACTTTCAGTTTCAAGTTTTCAGCCTGATGGTCAATAACATTCTAACAAAATATGTGTCCACATCCACGTCCACAAATTAACCCTGTGAAGAGCAAGGGGGGGCTAATTCTATGATAATTACCGTTCTGTGTAATCAGTTTTTATTTTGCGGTGCCGTTGTTAGGCACAACAGACGAAACAAAAAGAGGAGGCTTGCATGCGTCTCTCCCTCTCTCGCCCCCCTAATTACAAACATATTTAATTAATTACAAACAAGTCCCACTTTCATCCGTGTGCACGATACGAGAGCGGGCGAGGAGAATGCAAAGGAGTCGGGGTGGAGCAGTGACGCACACGAATGCACAGTGAGGAATTGAACATTCGCACACTGGCGTCGCAGGTGTACCGATGCAACACCCGGAGTCTGAGGTTGGCATTTTAAGAGAAACACGTTAGTCATTTGTTGATTCGACTGATGTAGATTTGTGACTCTGTGTCGCACAAGGGGGTTGTAAACGTTCAGCGTGTTATGCGTGCATCTCGGCGGATGCTGTCGAAGGAAGACGGGTGAACGGTCCTTTGATCACCGTGTGTGTGTGTTAAAGGAGTAATGAGATTTGCATCCTGTGTCCCATCAGTGAGGGGAGTTTATACTCGTATTAAAAATAATAACAAAGAAACATGGATGAAGGATCCCTCGAGTATCCCCCGCACATCACCTCTTTTATCCCGTACACACAAAACGTCTCTTTGAATCAGCCCCGGTTGGGCATCATGTTGGATTCCTGTCATTGCTTTGATTTCATAGAGGGATATTTGTGCTTAATAAGGGTTTGTGTCCCAGATATTCCTCTATTTCCATTTCAGGCTGTTCATTCACAAAGTTCAAAATACGGGACAATTTTTTGATTCTCATTATGTTGTGCACCTACTTTTTTTTGTGTGATTTGTGAATTAAACCACTTCTCCCACTCCTCTATGATGCTCATCCACACATTTTCTCCATCTCCCTATGAGGCATTTGTCCCTATTTCCTTAGAGAAGACAGCAGAGGCCTTTGGGCCTTTAGTGTTTCAATTACACACAGTGCATAGAGACTGTAGAGCACAGATGAAATAAAGAAAGTGGCTGACCAGTGAAAGCAGAGGTGTTCCTATGTAACACCTGTGGCTGGCTGTGTTTTAGCACAGAGGAAACAACGTTGGTAAAATAAAGTTATAATGAGTAGAAGTAAAGGGCAAAACTGGCGCGGGTGTAATAAGACGTAGTGGAAGGAGGCTGCGGTAAAGTGTGATAAATTGTGTTTTCATCTCGATTGTTACCGTGATATGAGCATGTGAGCAATAAACACATTGGAAAATTGTCCCCGAGACACAATGAATTAGATCAAGCCCAATGAACTCTGGTACGCACACAAACGCATAAACACACAAACATGTGCTCATGTTAACAACTATTGTTGACGCACTGTTGGTGTAATCAAAAATTATGTGTGTAAAAAAAAAAAAAAAAGACAATAAAATACCTTTTATTATGCCAACTGTTCAACAAGCTTTACCTTCTGAACCCTTTCTGTATATAGACGGCTACATTCTTCATATACACATCTTCACAATTGTCTTCTTCTTCAGCAAGGAGGAGGCCAGAGGAGACAACCAAGGGGAATGAATAACTAAATCCTTTATTTCACTATCAGTAGAGATACAGTATATTGTTGTAACAACTGAGGGTCTTAAGTGGAGGAGGTTAGATAAAGGAAAGATGAACAAAACTGAGTACAGAGAGAGGACATTGCAGAGATCACAGTGCTGTGTTCACTGGTTCAGGATGTAACTACAGAGGGCTCGGTTGCCTGGCATGGGTGCCTGCCACTTGTGTTTGAGGTCATTCAGCATATGCGTGAGAAGTATTGGGACAGACAGACAGAGACCTAAGTCATTGTCAAGCTTTAGTGACAGTAATAATTGTGTTCTATGCCCCTTGACACCCTCGGGTCATAGCATTGAGCCTAGCCCTCCTCCATAGGCATTTCTGCCCCGAGGCCAAGTGTCTTTGCCTGTGAAATGGTCCTCAGTCTCACCCTCTTAACACCAAAAACCACCGTGAAGTGGACTTCAGCCCAATATCAATGACTCCTCTTCATGGGCTCCTCCATTATGACCGAGTGAAAAGCCGCGGCCGCATGCATTCACATCAGTGGCATTCTTCGGCTCGTCTCGTTCCCCTCGTTTTATGAAAGGCTTCGTCGCTGACACACAGAACATCAGTTCAAGGTTTTTTTTTGTGTGTGTTTTCCCCAAAAGGTTGATTAGCCATGCATTCTTGCTGTGTGTCCGCGTGTGAGTGTGTGAGCGGGATGGAGAGAGAGAGAAGTCCCAAAGAGCCATTGTACGCTTTTTGAGTTTTGACCACCTTACTGACCCCCTGTGATGACTGACAGACCCTTTGTCACTTGGACCCCCTGCTGCAGCTCCAGTTTTGTTTTGTAGATTGTGAATAATCTGAGGTGTCATTGGACACTTTCCTCTCATGAAAGTGTGGACGTGCACATCACTGTCACACACACACACACACACACACATCTTTGATCTCGACACACACCACTCGAGTCCTCGGCCCCTTTGCCTTTCCCACTGTCCATTACTGTCAAGCCCAGTTGCCCCTGTTACTTTAAGCATTCTCTCACCTCAGTGACAGTCGTTTTGTTCCCCCCCCCCCTTTAAAAGCATCTGCCTTACATAACCCCATATGGCTTTGGAAGTGTATGTCACAGCCAGTTTACTAAAAGTGAACAGGCCTATAGCAGCACCCATATGTCCGATCCTTTCACCCATTCATGAATGGCTCATTTGTAAAAGTGCATTTCTTTTCTGTTCAACTGGAAATTTTGTGGGTTTTTTTTTAAAATAAAGGGAAATCTGCAGTTTTTGCCTGTTATTATTCAAAAATATTAATCTCAGCAGGTAATTACAGCTCCTTCAATAGAGAGGTAATCCCTTGTGCCTTCTTGGCGTTATCAGTTTGCCCCATAGAAAGCCCTAAATTACTCTTTTATTCTGGGGAAATGGCGCACCGAAAGTTTTTGTGCATACACTTATGTATTCCGTACCCATATATGTCTGTCTGTCTGTCTCACACACAGAACTCTCCTCAGTCCGCGCCCATCAGTGCCATATCTCACTCCATTTACCCTCACAATGGCTGTAGTGTATCAGAACTGTCCCTGCACCTCTGCAATCACAGTCTGTCCCCAGGCCCATACTATGACACAGTTGGCTGGGATAGAAGAAAGACCCCTCTAGCCCTGGCTCATTAAAATGGTAAAGAGCTGAAGGAGGATGGATGGATGGATGGATGGATGGATGGATGGCGCTAATCCCTCCACCAGTCCACTCCGAGAGCCCTCAGTTCCTGGTCTCAGACCTCCAGAGAGACAGACACGCGTGCTTATAGATCATGAGAAGCTAAGGGGCTGTGACCGGGCTTGCTAAAATACATAGCCCCTGGGAGATGGGAATGATCGGACTCAAATGGGACAGTTAAGGGGTTAGGAGTGAAGGAAATGGGGTTGGGGGAGCAGAAAAGCAGATTTATTGATTTTTGACTGTATCGGTGGTGCCGTGATTCACAGCCGTGACAAACTGTAATCCGAGATTGGTAAACATTAAATTGGGCCTGATGCTGTTAGAGCTGTTTTCTATTAAGTTACAAACAGGTCAACAGTATTAGATGCTGAAAGATTTTCCACCTGGATTCAATACATCCCGGTAATGCGACCACAGTAGGTCCAATAATTTCAGCCTGTTTCGTATTATGAATGAAAAAAATCAATCGAAAAAACGAAAGCTCAAGAAATTATTTGGCACGGCATGTATTCTCTAAAGAGGTTACCGTCGCAAATACAATACCATCTCTGGATCTTTCCAGCGCACCAGCAGATAATTTGTGTTATTTTGCTTTTGTTTATATTCTTCAAAGTAAAAGTAGTCTCCAGGCTCCTGCGGCCAAGTCCACACTGCATCAGTCATTTATTCACTCAGTGTGTAAGTTGCTGGGCTTGCAAAGAAAAACAGGGAAATGTTAATTTCCCCAAAGGCTAACACTACACAGGCCGTCTGAATAGTGACAATAATCCCTTTTACTATTACCACACAGCGACAGGCAGCAAAAAATGCTGTGGTTATATTTTATGGCGTGAGCTACATTTATTGATTGTGCTTTAAACAATATAGTGGCAGCAGCTTAATAATAATGCGGCAATTGATTGCATATACGGACTAAGTGTTACATGCACTGGTTTCACCATTTAAGCAACTATTAGTTCCAGTATCTACACTCTCACACACACACACACACACAACAGAGACACAGAATAATTGGAAGGATGTTTAGGGGAAAATGGGCTGGTCCTTTTGCTTACTCAGCAGGTCCACCAAGAAGACTCCCTAACAGATAATGATGCTCATCTTCCATCTCAAAGAGAGAGAGAAGGAGAGGGGGGGGGGGGAGGGAGGGAGGGAGACAGAGAGAGAGAGAGAGAGATGAGCAGATCCATCTGTCTGTGTCCAAAGGCAGCACTCTGATCCAGACTGTACAATTAAGCCACTCTGGAGAACGAGGGAGGGATTATTCAGCCCTGTGGCTGCTTCTCAGAGGAGGAGACTCTGATGGTGTAAATGTGTTTGGCATCTGACAAGCAGTGATGATACTTGGTGATTGCATGCATATATTATCCATAGCTACATGCATGTGCTAGAGCAGTGCAGTGAAATATGGGCGGTAATTCCTCATTTTAACAATCAGCATTCAAGTGTACGCTGCTTCAAAATAGTATTATGTTATGGAAGCTTTGCTGTAGTCTATAGTACAGTTTTGCAGCCTTGAACGTTCTAGTGGATGTTTCACTTTGTAAATATTTATTCGGCTGCTCGTCGCAATTTCACATCACCTCTTTGGGAACAATGAGCTTCCCACTGAGCCTGTCGAATTAGCACTGAAAACCTTGGAAGATTTTGGTGATAAATTCTCTCCATAACAGAATTATCTTTGTGTGTATGTTGTGCGCAGGCCAGATTTCTTTGCCGCCTTTGTGAACGGCTGTAAGAGGCCATTTGCCAGACTGCTGATCACCTTATTCATCTATTTGTTCATTCATTCATAGGCCTGCCCATCTGCCTCAAGTGATTTCTGAATCTGCACACAGGAGGATGTGGACAGCAACCAAACAGCCTCTGAGGGCCTATTGAGAAAACAGTAGCTCATTCAGGGCAATAAGCACCACATACTGTGTGCTATGATTATAAGAATTATCATGACAAACATGTTAATGCATTCATTATGTCTAATTTCCATTTTTATGTTTGCGGGTGGTAATTTCTGCCAAAGAATAAAGAATTGTTATTTTCAGAAACTGCAAATTTGATTCAAAGGCTGTGCTTGGAGGACAGTTTTGTTCTCTTGCCCACCCCTCCTTTTTCTTTTGCTCTCTATTCTCCTACCAAATTGCTGCATTGCTTCTTCTCCTATACTGGGATTATTTCAGAAGTGGAGATTTTTGTTTGCTGATAGGTACAAAAACACGAGTTTCTCTTGTAGCTCGCGTCAAAACTGAAAAGTATTTGTTTGCCACTCTAACCCTTGACTGATATACTCCATTCTACTTCACTCTGTTGTGGTATTGTAGCCAAACAGACATCTCGTGCACATGCAGACAGAACGGTACCTATGTGTCAGCTGGCTTCCATCCAAGGCCGTAGTCATAAGGCAGTGACAGCTGATGACAGCGGTGAGATTAAGTGGTGTGTAAGAGCTGTGAGTAGGATTGGAGGACAAGGCCATAAATATCACATGTGGGGCTGCCCCTAATACGTGAAAACACCCCATCATCACACGGTTGATTTCCGAGGGTAGACCTGCTGGTAAATGTAGATTAGCTGTGATGATGTGAGCGGAAGGGAAGGCAAAGAGAGGTTGAAGGCAATCTTCAGACAAGTCTTTTTTGTGTGGTCTTCAGCTGTCTAAGTCTCGGTGAACCTTTGGCTGCTGCTGCTGCTGCAGCCTCAGATTGCTGTTCTTTGCTGACAGGAGGAGACCTCTACTCACTCCTTTGCCGCTGGAGCTCATAAGCATCAAGGTTTAACATGTTATTAATAATGAAATGTTTTTGCTGCTCACCGCTGCTGATGTACACTGTGGTTACATCTGGTCGGACCTGACAGACAGAAGATCGTCTCTGATGTCTAAACCCATCTGACGGAACACTGGAGACAATTTGAAGTCCCAGGAGATCCGGAGTTTTAGACAGTACACAAACCAGAGCCACTATAATCCCATTCTCCTCCATCCTGATGTTTGATGCAAACAGTAATGGAAACTCCTTTTGCTCCATTAGGATTTCAAACATCAATAACAAACATGGTTGATGGATTTTATTTTGTTTTTTAATAACAACGATTTTGGCCGAGTTGGTCCCTAAACAGTTGCTCAATTTACCGATTTGTTAATTTAGTACGAGAGCGAACCACATACAAGTATTTGATCATTATCTATCATGCTAAAATTGAAAATGTTGCCCAATTACAGAGGTTACAAATGTGTTCAGTCTACATAATATACAGGTTTATTTAGAAGCTTAAGTATGAAGGCCCCCAACACACACACACACACACACACTAACACACAAAAAGGTAAACACGTAAAAAAAATAAATACACCTACACACGGATACACAAACTGAATCACCGTGACAAACAGCTAGAGGGCGTGCTGTAATTAAACCTGCGCCGCTGTTTGTAAGCTGTCAGTGTACGTATGTGGGCAGACACATACAAAAACACACTTAGGCAACAAATTTTGTTGCATTTACATCTCATGAATTTGCCCCTTTCTCAAGGCTGAGTAAATACCTGTGCTGTGCTGCGTGCACACGATTGCCTGTTTGATTCAGTTACACAGTAAACACAGTTTCCCTATTTGTAGTCGTGATGTTAGAGCAGCGGGCTTCACGTTTCTCAGAATTCACGATTCATCTTGGCACTGGATGAAAAAATAAAATAATGATGGTGCATTTCTGTGTTTTATTATGTGTGTAAATAGTGTTTTTTTGGGTTTTTTTTTGAGTAAAAATCATCAAAGTCATCCAGTTTACTCTTTTTACCATTCCATTTCCTGATAGAAATTTGAACTCATGCGTTTTTGTACAGCTGCAATTAGATTGTGTCTTGACTTTTGTTTGATTGTGTGTGATTGTGTTTATGCATGCCTGCCTGTGGGTTTGTGTGTGTGTGTGTGTTTGTTTGTCCCCAGTGATGTGGACTCTTAGCTCTGAGTGGGTGTTTCATAGACAGCCAAGAGACCAGCAGGGAAATTTCCCATCAGCCCATGGTGCAGTTTCCAGTACAGGTTAACCACTGAAGGCTCTTAAAACCTGTAAGCACAACAACGCAGCCTTTTTTTTTGATTTTCTGCCTTTCTTCCTCTGTCTCTCTTTCTCTCTTTTTTTTTTTTTACTAACATCCTCTGAATTCCTCTTTTTCTTTCAATCTTTCTTTCACCCTTCTCTGGCTTGCTCACTCTGTCTCCCCAGATGAATTGGAGCAGAGATGAAAAGCTTTCAGGAATGCCAGCAGACAGGCAGTGCTTTACTGTAATCTAACCTGGCCAAGATGAAAGCCAGCTGGGAAGCAGGGAGTAGGGTGAGGTGGGAAAGGGTGAGATCAGGAGAATGACGGGATTGGGTTTTTTCGGGAGAAAGAGGAATAGAAGGGGTTAGGGAGACAGAAGAAGGGGGTAACAGTGAGTGAGGGGGATAACGAGGGATGTGTAAGTTAGAAATATCAGTAACATGGTTAGATAAAACCATGGGTAAAATGAGAGGATATTGTGCATTTAAACACATTTAAACTAGGAATATACAAAGTAAAGTGACAAGATATTTAGATGCATCCTCAAGGATAAACACCAAAAACATTAAACATGGAAACTGCATTAAAACAGTGCACACATTGTTAATATCTGACAACTAGAACACATTCAGGTTCTACTTTAATATCATTTGCTTGTTGCAGTTGTACTTTCCCTGTCCAATAAGGTTTTAAGTGCACAAAACTCCAGGAACATAATAGCATGAACATAACTTATCCTCCAGTTTAAGATTTGTGGAAGCATGGGGTGTCTTGGTGTTTTAAGACCGTTGCATTGTTTAAATGATGATCAACACTGAAACTTTTAACTGAAGTCCTAATCAACTTGAATTGTTTTCATTCCCAATTATCAATGCCATCGAATCAGCTCCTCCATGCCTCTGTAGTGTTCCAGCTACTTAAAAAGTAAACTAGTTTAAATGACTTTCATAGATATTTACACGTGCAATTCCCCTTTTTATTTAAATACAATTTGAGTGAGTTAGGATTGGATATTGGGTTCATTTTCCTGGTTACGTGTGACTCTCGGAGAGGGGGAGACACTCAGATGAGAATTAAATACAAACAGTGTGTGGCAATAGATTCCTACATTTGTGCAATTACCGCGGGGCATTGTAGCTGTCGTACACATGACGTGTAATACAATGCAAACCTTTGGAGTTCAAATTTTAAGATCCTCTCCAGTAGAACAAACTCGATTGCAACTCTGTTCACTGAACACTGAAGTAGCATCGCATATAGCATTGTTGTCACTTGAAATGCCTTTGGCAGTTGTAAGGCGGAGAGCTCGTTTTATGTGTGTGTGTGTGTGTGTTTGTGTCGTCTTTGAATCTTAATGTAGGTGGAGCAGCCCTGTCGCTGCTGTGACAAATCCCACCTCATGCACCTTGTACTTCCTGCACAGAATAAGAGAAGCGCGCCGCACAGAAAGGCTTCCCCACCTAATTGAAATTTTGAGGTATAAGAGGATTTCGGCACAACACGAGCCGACAGGCCCCATTCAACACATATCCTCTTAGACTCTTCTTCCTCGCCTGCTCTGTCTCTCTCCCTAAGAGAGAATTAACTTTGATCTGTCTTCAAGTTTTAATGCAGCTTACACTCATGTCTTCCTGACGTTCTGCAGGTGATCCGTTATAGTTCCTCCCAATCTCTCCTCATTGTCTCTTCTACTTCTGTCATTCAGCCTTGCACTGTTCTGACAAGGGCACTCAGTTTGCCTCTTAGCTCGTCTTACTTCAATGTGTCACATTTTTAAACGGAGGGACAGGTAGAAAGGGGAGATCGTGTAGATAATAAGGCTGAGGTGAGGCATGGACGGGAGGAGGAGAAGAGGTGGTGCAAGGGACACGGATTCGGTTGAGGAAAGAGACATTTAAGACAAGTGTGGTTGTCAGATGTGTCATACTGACTTTTGTATCAGCAAATTCAAGTTCTCCGTGAACTTTAAACGTGGTGGGAGAAAGTCTGAAGGTATTGTTTTCATTTAAACCTGCTTGAATTTATCCGACTCGTACGGTGAAGCCTCCATAACCATGCACAAAACACTGCGCCTGTGCTCCGGTGTTATGCACGGACATGAAACACTAATGTGTTCCCTTGATAAATAAGAGCTACATTTAGAAAAACCTCCTGTAGAGCGAGCGTAATCTGTGTTATGTCTTCCTTGATGCAAGATAGTAGTAGTAGTAGTAGTACAGTAGTAGTAGTTATTGATTTCATGACCCCATCGTGTCCTTTTCTTCTTTCTCTGACATGAAAGGAGTCAATTATTTCGCATATATTTCAAACTCAAAGCGGTTTAAAAACCAGTAATAAGTGTCAGTCAGACTAATGCATCATTGTGATTTCTTTTTCTTTTTTCCCCCCACTTCTGACAGGCCAGAAAAAACCTTGCTGCTATATTAAAGTTAAACTCAAGCTGTACCTTAATGATACAATTTCAGCGTGCCAGACATAATTGTGCCGTGCTGTGATTAATGCGTTTGCCTCTGGTGGGTTTTTGATGGGAAAAAATAGAAAACACATGTGACTTAATGGAACTGGCCTCTTTGTTTGGAATGCAGTAAATACTGTACATAGTTACAGTATTTCTCGTCTTCCATCTCTCGTCATAGTAATACGTATATAGCATAGTAGCTATTGATACTTTTTAAACCAGACTAGCTGCATGTGAAAGACTCTATAGGTTTAATGTGTGAAGTCACAGAAAACAATATAAAAATGGCTCCTGCAGGCAGCAGAAATTCAGCCCATTACATGAAACCAGTTTCCTATTTGTCCCTTTACACACAAGGTCTGTGTAATGCGTCCAAACCATTTTCAGTGGACACTGACCTTTATTCGTTTTGCACTTCTCAGTCTCACCTTCTTTCCCTCAATGATTTCCTTTATTATAGCAGTTGGCGAATCAACACATGGCTCAAGGGTTTAATGCAGTGTTATTCCTCGCTCTCCGTGTCCTCCCCCCCCTGTTTCTTTCTCTCTCTTTGTCTCCCTCTCCCTGTCCCCTACTATGTCAGCAACACAATTTTTCACTTCAGTGGGAAAACAGGTATAATAGGAGGGGGTGGCGGTCTGTTTAATAAGGGAATAAAGGGAAAGAGTAGAGATGAGAAAGGAAAAAAGCAAGTGCCCTTAGGGCTGGAAACCAGGGACTATACAGACACATGTGCACATACTTCCTACAAAAACACACTTGCACAGACAATGCAGGGAGGGAACACATAAAAAAAAAAAAAACACCTGCTTATCTCTGAGGAATTGGTTCTGAGGTGTTTCCCTATTTAATTAGAAATGTTGGTAGGAACCTCATAAATCACCACACCATAAAACTGAAGGGTAGGCAATGAATGCCTCCCGTACACACCATTATTCACACCCGCGCACACACACACACATAAATCTGCAAAAAGGTAGGGCAATTGGTGATTCATGAATTCATGAATATGTGTGATCTTCAGCCAGTAATCTATTGTCTTGTTTCAGGTTTTACTGTCGCTTCCGTGCGTAGCTGCGGTTACCATTTAAAAACTGATGCTGTCTAAGAAAGTTCTGCAGAATGTCGTTTATTAAACCGGATGTGTCGCGTGTTCCGAGCTATTGTTTTCAAAGCCAGTATTTTCAACACACTGAGCATTATTAATTTTTTTTGGGTGGACTGAGTGCAGATGTTTATTAATGCTTGAGCTCTAGGTGTGAGTGCTTGTTCCTTCAGAGATATTCTGATGGCAGTGTGGGGTAACAGGATCCAGGGTGATGTCTGCTCACAAGACAGCGTCTGGCTTTCAGCTCCACATCTATTATTCACACACCTGGATACCCACACACACACACTAGTTTCTTCCCTCATGTGTTGCTCTTTTCTACACTTTTTTTTACCACATTTGTGGAAAGAATTACTTATTGCATGCATATGCATCAGTTTAGGTTTGTTAGTGTGTTTATATATTAGGACTTATCTCCCTGCAGGAAACCAAAAAACACTCCTGGAGTCAATGAAGTGCTGTTTGACCCGATAAACAAGTTGAAAATGAGTATTGACCAGTGAGAGGGCGGCTGGCTGATAAGCAGGAAGAGGACGAGATTGATAGCCACTGAAACAAAGTCTGCTACAAAGGAAGTAAACAGTTTTCAAAGTCAGGGCCTCACCTTGACTGACGTTGATCTGAGCATGTCAGTAGGTCATTATCAGATAGAGACGTGGACGTGGACAGGCTGCTGATTGACATGTGTAGAAGCAGAGTATGTTTCCTATAAAGAGATGCCTGTTGCGTTTACCCCGTAACCTAACGTAGAGAGGGATAAAGGTCACGGGGGGTGGTGTTGGTGAAGTGACCCGGGGAGTGTTGATCAAAGTCCGTCACCAGACAATTATCTAAAGAGCTCAGATGCGGTACCTGCTCCGTGTAAGCTTGATCTAACATTTTTATCTTATGGATCGTTACCTGAGGTCATCATAGGTCAGTAATTCAGTCTCTTTTGCTGAAAAGACAGATTCTGTACTCATCCTCTGCTCATTATCTTCAGAGGTTGGATACATTTATAAGCAACCAGTAAGGTAGTCGATTGACGTGCAATTTATTTCTTTTTCTTTGCTTTTTCTGGACTAAGTCACTTTCCAAACAAGCCTCATGCACATACATGCTCTCTGGGCTTCCTCTGACTACCTGAAGGCTACGTGCCAGTCGTGGGAGGAAAGAGCGCAGTGTTGGAATAAATAAAGACACTTAAATTGGAAGAAGATGCAAGTATCAGAATCTGGTTTATGTCCAGGTATAAATGCGAGGAATTTTCCAAAACAGGAAGAAGAAAAAAAAAAGAAAGAGCAGAGTGCAATTACTTTCAAAAGAGGTATTGTGCTTATATTGACATTTACAATGACGATATTGTAGAAAGATGTCAAATGTGCTATTAGAATTGTGGACCGTAGATTGATTTTTGAGCAAACTGTATTTAACTTACTGGAGGAAAGATTAACGACAACTTTTCTCTGCTTCTCGTCTTTGTTTGGCCAACATTAAGACGAGCTAACACTTGCTTTGCCATAAGGCCTGTGTGCTGCAGTCATCACATACACACACAGCCCACTAAGGATTACTCTCAGTGAGACTATACACTCGGTGGGTTTGTATTATTACTATTGAACAGTCTGCCAGCTTCACTTCTCTAAGTGAATGGGATTGTTCTGAGTTTGTTCACTGCTAAAAGGCAGAATCCCAATTCCAACCAATAGTCTGATTTGGTGCTTTCACTACTCACCAAAGGGCAGGAAAGAGTGGTGCAGGGAGCATGATGACTTCATTAATGGCTCCCAAAGCCTTTTAGCTCTGGCCTTTGGTCACAAAAAAATATAATGGGGAGCACACAACTTTGTAGAACTGCCACTGGGTTGCACCACTAATAGAGACAAAGGTATAGTGATGGGTGGTCAAATTATACTATTGCCTCTGTGGGGTCCTCATCTCCTTACCTTAGCCAGGAGCTGCAGTAGCGTTAGTGGGAGCAGCCGCTATTATCACTGCAGAATAAAGAAGTAACAGTAACGGTAGAGGGAATGACTGAAAGAGAAATGAGCGTATGGGGGGTTTTTTTTCCCTCCTCATCCAGGCCAGTTATTTGTCTGCACTAAATGAGGTCTGTCAGGATATCGCTAACTGTCACCTCCAACACCCTGCTGCAATTCTAACAAGACGGCGAAAGAGAAGCTGAATGAGAAAAGGAAAGAATAAAAAGATATATGTGTGTGTGTGTTTTTATAGAAAGAGAGATATGTCCCTGCATATATGTGTGTGTATATATATATATATATATATATATATATAATATATACTGTATATATATATGTATAATGCATATTGCAAAGGAAAATGGCGAAAACTGGAAAAATCAAATGATAAAGAAATGAAGTGAGACGATGAGGCAAGGAAGAGGCAACTGAGAGGAAAGAGCTTGCGAGATGGAGATGGAGTGGTTGATGAATAAGAAATAAGAAAGTTACTATTGCCCAGAAGGAGTAAGACAATCCTTGGTTCCCACTGGGTACACTGAATACATTTGTGTACGTTATCTCACTCGCTTGATGTAGGAGCGTTTCCCTTCTTCCCCATGTAGATGACAGGATTATTTACAATAACCTAAAAACAATGAGTGCTCAGTGCTCACGAGACAGACCACAATAACTGTCGTGCAAAGTCATGTGAAATGTTATCGCAGGGACAAAATCGTGTAGACGTGTACGGTGTAAAATCGGCTCTGTTGTAGTTCCTACTACAGCAAGCTTTTTCCTCAGGATGCCATATTACCATGATGACATGCATGCAGCCTCACAAAGTGAAAACAGTACCAGCCCTGCTGTCATTGCTGAGAAAAAAAAATGCCTTGTTACTGCAGCAACAAACATAAAGCGCTATCTGCAACTAAGAGAAATATATATTTTTTTTTTTTGAATAAATGGAATGGAGGCAAAAGTACACGGGAATCTGTGAGAAGAGCTCACAAATGTCAAGATTGAACAGGCCACGGTCCTCCAGGTCTTTTGAAACTACCTCATGATGTACAAATTGAGATGGAGCAAGAAGGAGGTAGTCAGTGTGTGTGTGAGAGAGAGAGAGTGGCGGAAAAGAGCAACAGCAGAAGAGGGAAATGAGTAATGAAGGCTGAGCTGTGAGCCCCCTGCCTGGTCACGGTGCTCAAAGGCATCTCAGCAGTATAGGCTATGATAGCAGGGAGACCTGTCACTCACCCTTGGAAGCCATGGGGGAGATAGAGGGAGGAGAGGAGATCGGGTGCAGAAATGGGTTGGGAAGCCTCCAGACACTTGTTCCCTTTCACGTCCAACATCAACATCCTTCACAATAACATTCTTATCCCTCTTTTTTTGACTCTCTACTTGCTTTTTCTGCCTATCTTCTCAGCAGGGGGAGAAGGTTAGATTAGCAGGTTCCACGGACCTGCAGGCTCACCGATACCACACCTTTAATGCCACAGCGGTCAGTCACCGAGCCAGGGGTTCCCCTGCGGCACCGACTGCTGCGGTGTCAAATCCCCGATGTGTGGTGGCAGAGATTGGAGTGTCACTAATGCAGAACTAAGTGCAGCTACACGTGCTCACTCATAAAAGTTTCTATTTTGTTTTTTAGTTAACTCCCGTCGCTCTCTTTCGTAACTTTGTATCAATGATGCTCTTTGATGCACTCAAATTTCTGCACATCTTACCCTACCCTCAACTGGGGATTATCTATGGGCACAATTCAAATGAAGGGTTAAAAGACATTTTCCCAGATTAACCAAATCCAAGGAAACAAATGAGTGTGTTACTACAACAACAGCTGATGATCGCATGTTGAGTCAAAAAAAAAAACCATGTCACGTCTGCCAACGTGGTGACATGTCATGTTCTTTAAGGGGGCGTCTCATTCCATAGGGCTGGATTTCAAACATACTCAAGTTACAAGGGGGGGCGATGGGTCGGGGGAATGGGCAGAGTTGAGGGAAACAGCATTGGCCCTTTTGCTAACATGACATTTCCCTGATATGCACCCACAAAGCACCTCCACCCTTCACAGCGCAGGCATGGAGGGCATTAATTAAAATCCTGCTGTGTCGCAGGTATGCATAATCACAAACATAAAACAGTGGATAGTGAAGCAAAGTGCAGAATTAATACAGTTCCACTCTGTGGGGGTTTTTGCCCACTCAATCTCCTCAATAATGAAGGTAATAAATGGAGGAAGGAAGGAAGGTTGGACTCAGTAAATCATAGTCTTTGTTGTATCTGTGCGATGTCTCCACTACAGCTTGTCATGAAACTTAAAACACTTGTTAAAAGACATTATCGACGTGAACGTACGACGGCGTTTGTCATCTTTGTCCCTCACACATTTCATCTCAAGTACTTTTCCCTTGTCCCTTGTGTCTCACCTTCCTCTCAAATTGAAGGTAACCTAACCCTTTGATTGTCCCTAGTAACACAGATGCCAATGAATGGAGAATTAAACTGGAGTCTTTGCCAAAGCAATGCTACAGAAACTGGCACAACATTTCACATGAATGTGCCACATGCTTGTTAATGGGCTTAGATTAGTGTCAAATCATCCACACTCCCCCACTGTAGTCCTGCACCAGTCCATCCTGCCTGAGGCTGTATGTTGAGAATGCTGATTGTGGAAGTAGACGCTTCGTTCCATCATTGATTGACACTCAGAGATGGATCCAGTCCACCTCCTATCTCTGTTTTTTTTGTTTTTCCTTTTTTTATCCCACCACCTCTCTGTCGCCCATATGTTTCAGTGAGCTGGACAGATTTGTGCAATCAGACAGCCGCTATTGTATTGCTGTTCGTATGAATAGAACGCGTGAAGAGACACACTGCCATTATGTGCCGATGATACGCTGGTTCTTTTTCCCCCCCCCCGTGCCGTCTCTTGTCACAGTGACTGTCCTCTCGCTCCGTCTCTGTCTGGTTGTCATTCTTTGTGGACTCTTATTCCGTGTACTGCTTTGCCTGGTGAACATCTAACACTCTACTGTGGTTTGACAAAGAGGGTTGAAACCTGACCTGACGTGTGGCAGGTTGAGTTACAGGGGCATTTGGCGTGTGGTGACACTGTTGGTGTTAAAGAAAATGATTCTTAGAGATACAGTGAAGAGGCTCGGGACCCAGGGGTTTTTAAGAGGAGATCCCAGGAGGGGTCTGTGCATATTATGCTGCTATCATAATGAAGTCCAGTAGGGAACAGTAATGGCGACAAGTTTTTCCACCCTGGAAAATCCTCCCTTTATTTTAAATAATTAAATATTATTAACACCCACTTAAAATATTATTATTCATCCCTTTTATAGAGTTAATTTCATGCACTGCTGTGGTAAGTATGGTAGGTCAAATTAAATTAATTGGAGTCAATGCTACTAATAATAATACTGTAAAAGTCAAATTATTATCCTCATAAGTATTGTCTTTTGTGACATTTATAATATTCCCGTGCATGACTCTCAGGCGTGTGGATATCCAGCAGCTAAAGATTAATGACCCTAATGACTGTAAAAATGCTGGCACTGACTTTGGGCTTTGCCCGAGTGCACATTTCTGAAGAATGGCGGCATTTCCTCACACCAAAATGATGGTGATTTTTTTTTTACAATGCCAGCATGCTGCATGACTTTGGGTGACATTCTCACCTCACTGTGGTTGCATGACCCATGTCTGAGCATATGTGATACTTTAGTCAGCAGCTTATTCTGGCTTCCACCAGCAGCATGTTGGTCATGGCGTGCGTTCCCCACCAGGGCGTTGCTGTACGTGTGCCATGCCGGAACAGACTGTAGCTCAGTGTGACCAGCCTTCATAATGCCACCCTACAATTTAGACAGGAATCATTGGAGTCTTTGACACAGTCCTCACTCAGAGCCACTCATCTCAGACCTCGGTACAAAATCAGTCGTTTTATACCATGTCTTGACCATCATAACAGACCAAATTCACAGCGGTTGCTCTGGCTGTGGATATTCTGCAGTCGGCCCTTGCCATAATTTGCACTGACACTACTGCAGCAGTATTCTGGGTCTCCTGGGGTTAGGCTAGACTCCTCCTAAAATGTGGACGATCAATCTCGTGCCTAATGTAAAGTAGTTTTTGCATAATGGCACAGCAGTTGACTGAGATTATCCAAAATCAATAGAAGCGCTCAGATGTGTAACCAGACATATTCAATTTCAAAGGACAATTTTCACTGAAAAGAAGGCTCCAGAGGGGCAACAACATTATTGACCACCGCGATGCAAGATGTCTTTTGGAATTAACCACCAACAAAACAACCAATCCATGTTTTGACATAATAATAGCTTGATAGAATAATTTGTCTGGATTGTTTGTCACCTGATACATTTCTGTACCTTTCCAGCATACATCCTATTGATCTTCGTGCAACACAAGACAAACAGTTTAAACATAGGTTTTGTATTACTTTATATCGGTAAAAGGGCATATTATAGGGCTATGGAAGCAAATCACTCCCCTTTATTTCATTTTTGAAGTGGAAGTGCTTTCCCTTCACGTTTGTAGTGAACACTGCCAATGAGAGGAAACTGAGAGACGGCGGTCCTGTTGTTTTCACACCAGAATGGTTTCTCTGTCTGCATCACACCTGCTAGCTGTTAGTCCCATGGAGAGCAGGAGACACAGACAATCACTTTGAGCACATTATTTTTCATTGACAGATATAAAGAATAAAATGCCATCTGCCTATGTCTTTTTTTTCCCCCTCTGCACTGCTATACTGCAGCTGTCATTATTTATGCTATATCAACAATGCACCTGATTATGTCATATTTAAATGGCAAGTATAGTTAGCCTCTGATGGGTGGGTTTGGAATTGTACTCACTGTAAAACATTCACAAAGAAAAGCCACTTGGAGGTGCATGCACACTGTTTTAACTGCAGACAGGCACTGTCTATATTCAGTGACAGTAATGGTGCAGTTATCCCTAATGGCCACTAGGTGGACGCAGTTTATGAAGGGTGACTGCTTCATGGTAGACTGGGATATCTGTGTGATATTTTGTGGATACTCTATTCCATAAATGCACACAGAGAAACCATGAAGAAATACCTACAGCACACATTTTAAGTAGCAAGTCTCCCCACTGTCTCTCAGTATCCCTCATTACCATAGGAGTCAATCCACCCAGTCGGTGCATGTGTGTGTGAGTGTGGAGTGCCTGTGCCTAGGCCTACACATCAGTGTATTCACGTATGTGTAGGCCTAATGCATCTTTCACCTTTCCACTTCTCGCTGGCAGAGTGAAGTGTGTCTGGCAGTCAAATTGTGTGGTGCTAATGTGATAGCAGAGATTAGCATTGTAATCCATTTAGCATAGAAGCAGCTAATCCACTTTATTATCGTTGAAAAGGAATCAGATAATATTGGCTAGCACAGCTGTAGCTGTCTTAATGATTTTCAGCTGATGGAAAAATGACTTAATAATAAAGACGGTTGCCAACAGTGAACACATGCTGCAGTGGAACTAGGATTATTCATTACATGCCAAATCAGAATAATTAACTTTGTCTTTAAGGGGAATTAAGATTATTGCTCATGTTCAGGATTAGATGGTGCGCACTTGAAAATCAATCAGATCTTCGTGTCTGTATTCTTCTTCTAATATGCTTCGGAGGAACTCTTTTGTCAGTGTTTTAAAACTTATAAGCCTGGGGTGACCCTGAACTGTTATCACAACAAAAACATTGGATAAAATGACCATTCAGTGCTTTGTATGTGCCAATTATTTTACAACTCTCTCTGGCCTTTGATTGAAATCAGTCTGTCTCCCTCGTGTGTTCCTCTCCCGTCCCAGTGTGACTGCACCAGCAAGCGTTGAACGCTCGCGGACATGCCGCGTGTTCCCTGGTGGCCCATTTGTTTTGTTGGTGGTCAGATGGGGAGGATAATATACAGGAGCTTCCCCTTGAAGCCCCTCTGCTCCCTGGTGACCGTGGATCCGTCCCAACACAATAAAACTCTATATTCAGCTACTGCCATTGACTGTCTGCCCTTTAACTCTGCTCAGCAATTGACTCCACACTTCTCTCATCTGCAGCGGGTGTAAGCTGATACACATCTTTACATACGTGCATGTGCACAGACACGCTATGTGTTGTGCACACATGCACGGCGCCTCAAATTAACTCACACGATCGGGCCGATTAGATAACCCCACCTGCTGAATCTGGCCCTGGCGCGAGTTGAAGTTTCTTTCTTCCCACCCCCCTCTCCTCTTACTCTCGCTCTCCTATGTGCCTTCTGTTCCTTTCTTTGCAGCTGCCCCTAGTGCATACAATAGTTCCCAGTGAAAGTGTGCGGGGCTTTGATACACAGAACCCAATGTTCTTTGAGATCAAGATCACTACACAAGCCGAGCAGGAGGCAAAGCTAGAGAGGAAGAATGAGGGAGAAACAAAAGGGAAAGGGAGAGTAAGGTAAAACAAAGGTGAAAGATGGTGCCTGCTTCAAGAAAACGGCATGTTGTGAAATGGTATATCAGTAGAAGCAGAAGGAGTTGGGCAGTATACTTAAACTGCACTCTGTGTACTTGGGTTTCTTTTTTTGTGTCATACAATAGTTGATTGTCTGAGCAAAGACAAAGAGAAGTTGGCACATAGTGGGGAAGTTGATTCTTTTGGTTTCGGCTCCGATGCAGAATCAAGCGAAGGTGGAAGAGGCTTCGCTGCATGCGTTCACGACAGTTAGAGCGCGACTTTGCAAACTGTGATGAATACAAAAACTATTTTTATTTAAGTTGATTCGACTGCTTGTGTCTTGTTACGACAATGACTGATACAAGGAACGATGGAAAGAACATATACGTCTTTCTCCAACTCGTCAAAGACAGGTTCTGTCTTCACTGGCAGCAGCAACATCTAATCAACGCTCTATGGAACACGGAGAAAAATGAAGACTTCTTGACCTTAAAGAGAATGTACTTGGAGGTGGGCCGGTAGATAGGTATTTTTTAATGATATGCTGACAGAGCGAGCACGGAGCGTATATTGTCATCGGTGTATTATAATTAATCATGAAGTGACTCACCTGTCTGCTCGACCATCTGCTTCCTGTCCAATTATCTCCCATTTGTGCCTTAACCCCGAAGTGCTGAAGAGCACAAAGAACTACCAAGAGTCATCACAACTTTAACTAGACTGGCTTTATACCAGTTCACAAGCCCACACAGGCCTCTTTCTCTGTGTGTGTGTGTGTGTGTGTGTGTGTGTGTGAATGTACCGTAATGTGCAAGTTTGTTATCTACAGGGTGCTGGGAGTTGCTCCTGTAGATCTGTGTTAGACCTGAGTGTAACTGGGAAATCATATGTGTGTGTGAGAGACAGAGAGAGACAATGTAAGCAGATGTTCAGGCACCATCCAGAACATTTCTATCGTACCACCAAGTGTGCTGGGGCCAATTCCGTCCACTTTCTGCTGAGTAAACACACCTATGGCCTATAGACCACGCTTCTTGTCACAGATGCCTAATTACCATTATCGCCTTTGAATGGCTGAAACTGTGATGGAGAAAGATGAGCTTCTCACGTACAGCACTCAAAGCCATGAGGTACGGAAAAATCTGAAGGCAGCGAGTGGTAGATGGGCAATTTGGCTGAACAATAAGTTTTAAAAGTGCCTTTTTAATGATACCTCGGCTCCTAATTGCACACTTGTTCCGTTGCTAAGTCCTTCTTACGCTTTCTTATTTTGTTGTAGATGTTGTATCTTCAACCCTTTCAAGTTAATTTTACTTGCACCTGTGAATGAATGAAATCCAAACATTTTAATGGGACAGAAAGTGTTGGTGTTGCTTGACTTTTAAATTCAAAAACCTGGGAAACTGTCCTTGCTCTTGAGCAGTTGTTTCACATTTCAGTGACCCTGCGTTTAAGTTAAAATAATAATTAAAAAAATATCATCCTAATTCTTAATTCTTGTTGTCTGTTGATGTTTTTCCAGATCCGGGTCGATGGCTCCTCTCGTGCTCTGCAGTATGAGACGGTGCAGGCGGTGGAATGTGGACCCATCCTCAGAGACATGGCTTTCTCCTCGGACCATCATTACCTCTATGTCATGTCAGAGAACCAGGTCAGACGCGCACAAATGCACAACTCCATCACAACTCGCTATCATTGCCAATAACATTTATCATTTTTTCTTATGTCAGTCTGTACAATAACCTTTGGTAAAGTGTTGAGGATTTCATGACAGCCCGGCTGCAGGAGAGGATTAGATGGACTGTGTCTTTTTTATAGAAAGAGACTGGGCAGAGCTGGAGTGAATAAATGTGTCGAATTATAGGGAGAGAGGAGAGTGGTCTTAGTCCACTTGTGTGTGTGCGTGTGCGCTAATGTGTATGTCTGCACACACAGACACGTTCACACATAGCACACTGTCTCTCTCTTAGTGCCTTTGATGACATGGAATGTGGCGCGAAATAGCAGCACTCTGTGTAATGGACACTGACACAGAGACACTGTGAACATCTCTATCAGAGGCGGAACCTCGCTGAAATAGCTCCATGGAAAGACCACAACACACACACACACATGAAAAAAAAATGTACGCACACAGTGTGTTATTCACTTCATAATAAACAAACAAACAAACAAACTTGTGGTGCTCAGCGAAATTCCCACGGTGCACGCAGGAAGTGATTTGTTTTATGCCGAGAGCAAACTTGTAATTCAAATGTTTGACGTGTGCTGAGCTGCTGATAGTATTGCTTGACTGACGCGGCATACAATTAATGTTACACTTAACCAAACAGAGTTGAGAATGATAACATCAACAACAACAACGCCATCATTTACACTCTGCACATTTAAACCTTTAACACCTAACCCTCAAAATGCCCATTTTTCCAGAATAACTTCCAATATCTGGCAGTTGTTTACAATTTACTGCCATGTTAAAATACTGTTTTGACAACAACAAAAAGGTTTATTTAGAAAAACACTGCAGTTGTACACGAACAACAGATTTTGCATGTTAAATTTGAAATTTGAACAGTATATAAAACCTATTTGTGAATGTCATTATGATATAATTTGACGATGATGGTTGTCCCTTTTGCATTGTTCTCCCAAAGAATGCAATTTGAGTGATTCCAACAGAGTTCGTTTAGTAATCAGTCATGGCTGGCAAATCGGAGCCCACGGTGCATCCCTCTCTCTTTCAAGTTAGTTCGCTCCGTTCATCTCCCATTAATACTGCGAATGTTGGAAATAGCCTCGCAGAAGAGCAGATAATATGCATATCATTTGGTCTCTAACCCTCTTTTTTATCTCCTGCCACCCATAATCACAGAAGGCCAGTGCTGTTTTGTTGGCAGCGATAGCCTATTTACCCCTTTATATTGTCTGCAGCTTGCAAAGGATTATGGACCTCTCTGGCACCATCAAAGTGTCGGTATTCACCAGAGTGTGTGCAGCGTAGTTTGATTGTGCGTGTGCGTAGACATTTTAAAGTGCCCAGATTATCCTGATAACTCTTTAAATATCACACAGACATTGAGTTGATGGGGCCTTTTCAAACGCAGCTTCCTGTGGGTCTCTCCGGGAGGAAAGGGACATAACAAGGACGTCGTTATGTCATGGGGTCAAATAGCTGCTCTTATTCAAATCTGTTGAGCGTTTTATTGCAGTGTTTATAATCGGCCTGAACAAAAAAGAGAAAACACAAAAGCAAATGAATAGATAGATAAAAGGACTGTTTATTTCCAGTTTCCCGCTATATTAGATTCTTTAATGTTTTTGCTTTTTCCGCCCCCAACGTCGCATTATAAATTTAGTATGTTTTGATCTGCATGCCAAATAATTCACTAAAAAACATGTTTTTTAATGTCCGTTAGTGTGTTAGTGTGTGTGTGTGTTTCCTCGGTAGTAATTAGTCTATTAGCCTACTTAGAAATTTGACCTCCGCTACCTATTTAGGAGACAAACATCTGGGAATTACCATTCACACAAATATAGACAGCACTTAATGAACACATGTACACAGATGTATCATCATTATTTATTTTTGTACTTGTTTCTGCTAATTACACAACAAGTATGAATATGTCTGAGTGATTTTAATTTATTTCTTATTCAACTGTTACAGACAGCTGGAAAAACCACAGATAGATTTAAAAATACAAATAATAAAATGTAATTATTCGTATTTTGTAGTGTGGGTGGAGGATGAGAAAGCATTGGAAAAAAAACAGTTCACAAACAATACAAAGGAAGATGGACACTTGGAAAGTTGTCTTGCATTTGTGAAGGGCAGCCAAATTCAAAGGTCATACCGTGGTCAGTCTTACAAGCACTGGTTTGGAAGTGGGCGCAGTGCCGCTTGATGGATCAGTGCAGTGGTTTAGAATAACATCTTGCACATACACACGTACGCCATGCCAATTCCCAGCAGCGGCAAATGCTATTAAAGCAGCCCGAGCTAGTCGATAGCAGAAGGCCACCTGCTGTTCCTGGGGCCTGGGACCCAGACAATCAGAGAGACAGAGAGAGAGAGAGAGAGTGTGTGATGGATGGAAATAGGGGAAAATACAGAAACAGGAAACTCATGATAGAGAGAGAGAGAGAGAGGCAGAGAGAAGAGGAGGGGGGCCCACAACAGGTGGCTGAGAGGAAGGTTGGTCGATACCACTCCTCCCCTGCTGTTGTTAGCCTTGAAGCTCTCACCTGCAGGTCTTGGGTGAACCAAGAGAAAAACCACCTTCAGATCCTGTCTGGATGGAGTGAAGGTCTTCCCCCGGTCATTCTGAGGCCGTGTTCATACCCGGCATTAAAATTCATCCCGGGTCATCAGATCACACCGCTGAAAGAATACGGTGCATCCTCAGTCCTCGGTGTATTTTCTACCTGTTATTTTAGACCTTCTGTCCATGTTTGTATCAACTAAACACAAGTTAAAGGTGTCTGAGCCAGGCCTAGGATTTCAGCTCATAGACGAGAAGGAGTAGTGTTGTGTTTTCTCTTTCATCTCTTTGTTCATATATTCTTCATATTTATATTCATATGGTTTCATACAACTTGTACTACACACAAAGGAATGCAGCCCGGAGTCTGACTCTGCAAATGAGACTACAGAGACGTGGAGACCACTAATTGCTCATCCTGCATTGGTCGTATCTCTGATCCCACTCGTTTATTGTGAGGACGTCTTGGAAAAGCTTCGGTAAAAGCTCTGTAATGTCATCCATTTTTGTTAGATTTAACAAGTGCGCCCCTTCTTCTCACTGCAACCACTCTTTGTTCCAAAATTAATTACAAAGAAAGTAAATATAATCACTTGGGAAACCATAATTATTAGATTCAATGCTTTTTAATTAGTGTACAAAGGGTTTTTCAGTAGTTTTTATCCTCACTTTTCATTATGAAGTAAAATAATATAAACATGGTGAGTTAATAGGGACAACACAGTGTTGTAATATTCCACAAAATACTATTAATTATTAGTTAGCATAAGTTCTAACACTAAAACAATGGAGAATGAATGGGTGAAACACATTGAGAGAGTGGTGTAGATCCAGCTTCATCACACTGTTCTCTGCTTGTCTGTGTCACATTATACACTTACTCGAGAGGGATGCTGCACAAACACTGTTTTTACTGTCGTCGTATTATCCGATGACATATTTATTATCATTTCATATTTTTTCTTCCTCTCCTCTACCTTGTGATTGTACCGTCTTTTTCTTTTTTCTTGGTTAGGAGTATAGATTTTTGCTCTTGCACACACCGTATTCATTTCCAAATGGATTTTTATAAAGTGAAAATGAGGATTCTGGCCCTTTTGTGTCTCTTGCTCCTTTTGCTCCCATCTCCTCTCCTCTCCCACATTCTTTATTTTCCTCGCTGGCCGTTTCTCACTATCCATTGTCATTTATTACCACACTTCTTCTCCCCCCCCGCCCCGGTTCTCCTTTTCTTCATTTTCAGCACCATTCCTCACTAACGGCAGAAACCGTCATTCCTACTCTCTCATTAATCCAGTGATTGCTGTATTATAATTGCACCCCCACCCACATGTATGCACACTTCCCCCATCTCCACCTTTATATGTCTCTCTCTCTCACTCACACGCTACACACACACACACACACATAAGTCATCTTATAAGTGTGTTAAATCGATGTTCCAGTATAAAAAGGACAGTCAGATTACAGAAGAGGCCGTGATTATAGATGTCGGCTGCAGTTTGAGTGACAGGGAGGGGTCAAGTCTACTATTAATATGAAATTCCACCGTAGTTTACTGCTGTAATTTTATTCTGTTAAGCACCGCTTCATCTTTCAAATGCAATGTGAACATCTGGTTGGTATGAATGAGGCGGTGTCACTGAAAATATAATACAAATGTTGACATTCTAAAGCAGAGAAAGTGTGAAGTTAAAACAGACCTTGACTTTACTTTACCAAGCCTGCAGAGCACAATATAAGAAGCCTTTTCTCTGCAAACCTCTGGGTGATGAAATGCTCTTCACCTATTCTCCCATCAAAATACTGCACTTTATAAGGCAGCAGATAGTTTTTAACTTTAAACTATATGTGATCATTACCCTGTTTCACACACATGCCATAACACATTATGGAAGCGACTGTGATCGCACATCGCACCGATCCGTGGTTATTTCACATGTTACATGTGTGTTTCTGCGTTAAAAGGAACTACTACTATTAACTGAAACATTAAACTTTAATCGGCAGGGGTGACAGCTTAGAGGGACCTTCATATGCCACATGAGCTTATCATAACAGTCACATGACGTGTTTGTTATTTCTTTCTTTAAAGTTCATCTTCCTCAATCCTCATTACCATCCTTTTAATGCCTTGTGTGGCCTTCTGCACAATAACTACGCATTACTGACTTTGAACGTCAAGTGAGACAAAAACAACTTCATGAGAAAGTAATCTGACTGAATTTGATTTTAATAGCAGGGAGTATTACTCGGCGGCTGTGCTGTGCTGTGCTGAGACTTGACTCGGGTTCCAGGGCATTTAAAAGCAGTTATGTTGTGTTTTTGTCGCGTCTTTGTCATTCAATCCATCCTCAAATGATCCACAGTCATGCAATTACCCTCTAGCAACCGAGGCAACATATTAACTTTCCCTGCCAGCGACATTCACTCAGTGGTTAGATGTTATCATGGTCCTGCATGGCTTTCTTGCTATAGTCATTTTACACATATAGTGTGGCTTTTATATCTCGCATATAAATTGTTGCTAGAAAGTGCTGTGAGTGCCATATTCGATAGGATAAATTATTCATATTCAGTGAAGCAAATGCAGATCTGTAAGTGTAAATTATTGAAAATGTGTACTATAGTCGGGTGAGATGGTTAAAAGTCAAATGCTTTTCTTTTTTTTTTCTGTTTTCAAACCGCCCGAGGGGAAACCGACAAGCCAATTTGTGAAAGTATCGCGTTTTTGCATCTCATCAAAGATGTCTAATGCCGGCATCCTTTCATTTCTATCAGTGGGAAACTTTTCACCACACATCCCTTACAGTGTGGCTTCCTCGCCTCACCCCTGCAGTGTGTGGACGCCTCGCGAAGGTGTTCAGATGTGCAGATTATGTTGCGCTTCCACTTTAGCTGCAGGCTTGTGTGGTCTATATAAGGCGAGTGAACACAGCTGATGTGTTGCAGCCAAGGCTGCCTGACAATAATTCTGACAAAACGTCAACAAAGCGGTGGCAGACGAGGTCGGAGGGAGTTCTTGGCCCCTTTTTGAAGCTTGACTTGACTCTGACTTGGTTATGGTTTATCTTGGATTGTTATGTCTTACCCATCGCAGAGAGTTCCAATGCTGTGTGAACTCATACTAATACCCCAGGGCGAGATGATTAGTGAAGTAGTAAATTTGTGAGCATTAGTGAAAACATGAATGCGTGTAGTCTTGTTTAAAGCAGATTTATTTGTCACACATTACTCTGATGTTTAACTTGTCCTTAGCCTGGTTGTGGGATCAGGTAGTAACATTAATATGATTTTAGCACAAATCCTGCTGTGTAAATTAGTTGTTGCCCAAAACCAAAACCAAAGATTATTAATATTTAACCAGAAAAGCCTCCTTGACATTAATAATCCATACAGACGCCAGCAACTTTTACAGTTACACAAATGTAAAATCCTAATCTGTAAACTATGCAGCTTTACCCTTTTCAAAATAGAAACTAAATGTAGATAAAAGAAAAATGATTGATCGTGTCCAAGTCGACTGTTTCCCAAAGAATTAGGATCTATCTTTGGCAATAGGTTGGGTCAGGCAGTTGTTGACAGTGGATTATTGTGATTGGTCAGTGAGGACAGTCCCGGTGCATGCACGCAGCATGCCCTCGTGCACACACTGAATGACAGGTACACAGAGAGGCCCAGTGTGTATATATGAGTTCTGGCAGCCTCCCAAAGATAGTGAAAACTTCATGGATTTTTTTTGACAGTCCACTGACGAGTCGGGATTTCTCGCGGTTCTCCTGAAGGGCCGGTCTGACAATGACAGACGGGTCCGTTATCAGTGTGAGACAGCGGGGTAAGGAGAGGCTGAGCAAATCAATGAGCTTTGCACAGCTCTACAATGAAGTAACGAGCCAGAGAACTTTGGAGATCTTTTATGTCATTATGAGCAGCGTGGAAATGTGTTTATTGTTTTGTCTAACAGGAAACAGCGGCTGGACAAATATCACTATGCCAGGCTGGGATGGCTTTCTCATTTCACCTGGGAGAATGTCAAATGAAAGCAATATTGCTCTTGTATCCGTTGACCTGCTCTGCTAACGCAGGTTGATAAAATACCGCTGCTTATTGGATGTTGGATTGAGTGGTGGGCCTTGGCGTGGCGCTGTTTCGTCTGACTCGCGCGTCAATCTCACCCGGAGAGGAGGGGAGAGAGAGGTGTGGCACAGGCGGACAAGACAGATATAGACTCCAGTAAAGGAAGGTTTAAATGATGAGAGACGGGCCATAGTTTATGTGGTAGAGACTCAAAACTAAGCAGCCGTATGTCACAATTTTTATTGTGTTTTTAAAGCGTCTAAGGAAACACTACATTTCATATAAATATAATTCCTTTTTTTAATGTATGCGTCTCCACCAGTGGTAATGATACATTGCCAGCACTGTGCAGAAGTAATGAACAAACTCACACCAGGGAAGGAGAAAAAGACTAAGGTAGCTCGGGGGGGAAAAGGGAAAAGATAAGAGAAGTTCAGTGTGCTCCACGGGCTGCAAAGCAGGATTGGACTATCACTTTCATTTCTCTCTCTCTCCCTCTCTCTCCCTCCCTCCCTCTCTCTCTCTCTCCCTCTCTCACTATTCATTTGGAGTGGTGAAGTTTGGCTGCAGGTTGAATCCCCGTTTAATTACTAGTGGAGGGGCAGGCGCAGACTAGGATAAAGAGAGGAATTAGATATAGATATAGAAATAGGGGCAGCAGAATTAGTTGATAATGGAAGTCTCTGCAGATTTAATAAATGATCACTTTTTCCACAGCTGGTTGAGTTGGAGGCCTCTGGCATTATGTAAGGAGGAGGAGGAGAGATGGAGGGAAAAAAAGAAAGAAGTCAAGCTTCATTAATTATATCTTATTGTTACAATTAAGAGCTTAAAGAGGAAATATTGAATACACTTACAGAGAGAAGGCAGGAGTGTCTCCTATAGGTACAATCACACCCGTTGCATATGTATCCTATATGTTTAATGTCATTTAGCCGTCACAGTACATCTTCATCTTTCTCCGCACACATTAAGGCATCAAGTATACGACTGCGATCGCTGCCTTTTTTTTTCCTTTTTTAAAAAGCGTGATTATATTCCGGAGCTTCCATCTATCTCTGCCTGTTGTGAAGTGAGGGAGAGTGCAGGGTTTAATGGCTGTCATTTGCTCACCTGAAACAGGAGGGAATTAGAAATGCTATACACCATCCTTTGTATTTATCCCTGCTGATATGATAGCACACGGCTATAGTGAAGAGACAGTGAGGTGTAATGGTTGCCTCTCTGGCAAAGCCCACCATGAAGATAGCATGAAATGAATGTGATATCAAGATGAGCGAGACAAGGGGTGCATTGGGTCGTTTAGCCACCAAATCCCTCATTTTTTTTTTTTTTTTTTTGATAAGAGTGGACAAAAGTGTCGAGAGAGAAAGAAGGGGGGGGTTAGAGCGAGATAGAGAAAGAGAATGGGAGCTCTGAAGATGACGAATGTATGATCTTATACACCTCAGAGCGTTTGAGTGACAGGACAGACAGACAGACAGACGGAGACAGAGGGAGAACGAATGATATCAGAATGCACGCTCTGGAACAGAGGACGCACATTGGCATCCATCGCTTTTTGCCGGGTGCTCTGAATGAGGTGTGTGTTTGTCTTTGTGTGAGTGTGTTTTATCTGCTGAGAAAACCATTTCCCCAAATGCAGGCATCTGAGGCTTCGATAGGCATCACAGGGCCGCCGTGCATTCTCCAAAAATCAGTGTGTGTTTGTATACTGTGTGTGTGTGTTTCAACATCTGTCTCAGATGTGTTAAATTTTAAAGAGTTTAGATATGGTGACAAAGTTTTGCTTCACTTCTGTTCTGTGGCAGATCACAAAACCACTCAATGATGGTTCCATGGATTACACAGACACAAACACATGCACACACAGGAGGATTGTGGTTTCATAGAGTCCCGTGATAAGGTTTTACCCTAAACAAGCATCATAGCCTTTTCCATTCAGTGACTCACATGTTATTTAGCTGGCGGTTGGGTTGGATGGTGAGTGACAGGAAAGGGGGAGGGGGAGGAGGGGGGGAGGTCTATCATGTCAGATGAAACGAGGATTGTTGTTGAGTTTGATCATGTGCTCACAATTTCACCACTATCTCTTTGATTCGATCTCAAACTCATTCCCTTTATCTACCTAATGCAGAATACACTTGAACACAATAGGGAGGGCAAAAACCTGTGAGGGGATAGACACACACATACAATGATGCACTTGTCCTCTTGACTTTGGCAAGCAGATACACCTCCTCTGAATTCCTTCAGCTGTGTGAGTCTGTGTGTGTGTGTGTGTGTGTCTATTTATAGAGCTCAAAGAGATGCACAAAAGAGACGTAAATGTCGAGAGAGCGAGAGAGAACGACGTACTGATGTGTTTATAGAGTGTCACCCTCGTGTCAGCGACTGACACGTATAGGTGCAGCTCTGTGGATCCTGTGTGCCACTGTGCACACATGTTGAGAATATGACTCCCACAGAAATGTGCGTGCAAAATTGTAACAATGACTCGCTGCGTTGTATTAGAGAAAAAGGCCGTCAGGCAAAGATATGCCGTGTGATACTCTGCTGCGTGTCCAACAGAGAGAACTGCCATCAGTGCCAGGCTGTGCTTTAGAGATACCACTGCGCATAGGCATTGCTGATCTCTCATTACATTCAGTCATGCCCTTCATTGGATGGTTTAATTACAGTCCATTTTAATTCCCTCAAACCTGGAATTTAGTCAGTAATCACTCAGTCATCGTAAGAGACGAGCATGCAAAGAATTCAGTGGCCTAACCTTATATTCACAGATTTCTGGACTAAAATTCCACACACACGCATGTGCTCACACACACACACACACACACAGAGCTTTACCCTCATCATAACCCAGTATTGGTCCCACACGGACGATGTTGTCTCTCTCTCCTGGGTTTCCTCTGTGAGCAGCCTGAGTGACAGCGGTCATCCACCAATGACGGCACATTAATCACAAGTGCCAGCGGAACCTATTATTGCCCCATGCTGTTACCATGGTGACAAGAGGAGTAGAAGGTTGTAATCTACACCAGCTTTGTTCCATGTGTGCTCGGTCACTCAATGCCCACGCCAATCAATGCCAATCAATGCCAATCAATGCCAGTCTGAACTGGCAGGGCTATATATCATAATAGATGGACTGCTGTTCCAGGTGACCCCGTGTCCCATATGGAGCCAGTTTAGAAAGACAGTAACATACCATTTTTAAGCTGTAGTGTGTAACTTTTCCATATGAGAGAATGTCTTTTACATTCAAACTATTGTCAAAACAGTTCACACATTGCTGATTAAGGCTTTAGTTTTGTCTGCACAGAAACAGAACTTTACCTATACAGTCTTCTTCTCTTTTGGTTTTAAAGTTTTCACAATGTCTTCATTAGTACTCATGCCAGGCCTGTATGTGGTGCTGCAACACTGCTACAGAAACAGAAATAGAAATAGTGGAGCATGAGCATAAACCCTAACCCTGTGTTTCTAAATAAAGCTTATTTTAAACATGTTAAAACGTATGCAATCACAGAAACAGAGACGTAATGAACCAAACCAAGGGGGACGAAGGAAGCAAAATGAAAGTTGGCATAAAGTAAATAGACGACGTGATGATGACGACAATGAAGAGAGCGAATGCAAGAGCCAGAGAGAGAGGTGGAGTTATGACATCATGTTTGTACCAGAGTTGCGTAATTGGTTGTTTGCACAAAAATACAAGGGTGGCGTTTTGAGCTGGCACCTGTTTTCCCAAAATAGCTTTTTAGGCCTCCCTTCCCCCCCCCCCCCTCTCACTAGCACATGCACATCTGAATGATGTGCGCTAATGCACACATGGATTTATTTATTTTATTTTTTTCCCATAGTGTTCATGATTTTTGTGTATTTCTCTGCAGCTATCCAGAGTGCCGGTGGAAGCCTGTGGTCAATACTCAACGTGCAGTGAATGCCTTGGATCAGGAGATCCCCACTGTGGCTGGTGTGTCCTTCACAACATGTAAGTGCTACACACAAATACAAACAGTTACAAACAGTTGTACAGTACATCCACAAATAAATTGTGTTATTTTCTCCCTGGTCTCCCAACTGAGTCCCTAAGCCTCCAACATTGTGCAGTGTAACTAGACAGTTTGAGGGGTGGCTGCGTCTGGGTTGTTCGTCTCCCCTATCTCTATGACGCCTGGGCCAATGCCCAGCTCTCCATTCCTTGCAGCATTTGAGCATTCAGGGGCCGCTCTAACCACCTCAGGCCAAGTCTCAGATTGCTTTCCTGGGGCTCGGCCTACTGCCAGCGTCCCCTTTTTATCCATTACCCAACCTATAACCACTGGCATTGTTTACCAGCCCTGTAACCAAAGCCTGGTGAGACTGGCGGGCACTGCCAGTGCTCTAATGGGCACCCCTCCAAACTTCATCCCTCGACAATGACAAGAGTGATAGCTTGTGTTATTGAATGAAACTAGTGAATGAGATCCTCATAGATTACAGTGTCTCATTAAATATGTTGAACACTCTCTCAGTCTTGCACACCTTGTTTATCTCTACACTTTCATGTCTGTTTGTCTGTTTCGTCTCCTTTTTGTACACGCACTGATGCACATGCTTGTGCACACATTTTTTTGCACACTTTTGCAACTGCTGTCAAACTTTTGTCCCTCAAGATTTGGAGTTGAGATAGTGCTGGCCGGGGGCAGGGAGATTTCCCACTCCACCGTAAATTGAAAATTCGTTTTGTGTGTTGATGGTAGCCCTTGGGTAGAGCAAGAGATGTGTGTGTGTGTGTGCGCATGGGTGTGCGTGAGACTCAGGCTGAGCACATTTAGCACCTTCGTGCCCACGGTGGACATGGTGAGTGCAGAGAAGCAGCAGCCTGAGTTTGTGAGGAACATACAGACTGAAACCAATAAAGGAAGGAAAGTGGTGTAGGGAGGGGAGAGTTGGACATACAGACGTAGGAAATAAATAGTGATCAGACAAATAGAGAGGTATGAAACTGAGCATCCTTGTGAGGGGGTAAAAAACAGAGTAAAGAAAGCAGAAACAGTGGTTAAATGAATGTCTACAATGTCTCCAGGGTATGGAAAGTGTAAAGAGAACAAAACATACTCTAATTAGGTTTGGGTCACAAACCGGGGGCTTTAGTTTAAGTCTCTCTCACACACACACAAGCACAAGCTAATAATAATAATTATTATTGTTGCTATTATATTATTGTTATGAATTAGTTTGGAATGTGCCACCTGCTTGCGATTTAAATTTTAATCATCTGCAACTGTGTGTGTGTGTGTGTGTGTGTGTACTGTGCGCGTGTGCGTGTGTGTGGTTGTGTGCAGAAACCCATTACTGCCCTGGACATCCTCCCAGTCAGAGCAAATGGGTGGTCACAGATTGGCCTGTCACACTTAGCCCGATAGAATCGGCTCACCTCAGCTCTCTAGTCTCTTTACTCAAATACACACAAGGGCAGACACACACACACGCACACACACACACACCTCTCTTGCTGGAGAATAAGTGTCAAGTCACTAAAATGAGAAACGAGTCCAGAGAGAGAAACTAAACAAAATGCTGCTGTAGTTGCATTAGGTGTCAACTCAAGGTGTTTGACTGTCAGAAGGGCAGAAAGGGAGATTACAGGTGTGTGTGTGTGTGTGTGTGTGTGTGTGAAGGACATAGAGGTGGTGTGCATGTGCTCACACCTCCTCAGTTTTCCCTCTCCTTTGCCCTTCTGACTGATGGACCACAGGTTTAACCCCCCCCCCCCCACACACACACACACATCCCTAGCTTGTGAATCCTTAACAGGGTCTTGGTGTAACTGAACTCCCCCTGAGCGTTACCTAACCCACAAGGCAGCCGCAGGGCTTTTTGCCCCTTCGGTAATCTGTCATCACCCCATGTCAACTGCTGCTTGCCCCGTCTCTTAACGTGACATTGTCCCTAAACTAACTGTCCAGTCTGATGAAAGTTGAATTAAATCATGTCCATCCAAATATTCAAAGATGTTTTATTTGTCACATGCACAGAGATACAGAGTGACCATCTTGTTGTAAAAGACACAAACAGAATACAATAAAGAATAATGTCTAGGGGACTAACCTTTGTGTACATTCAGCTGTTGATGTGACCATTTTCATCAAAAAGTGCAAAAAAAACCAGTAATTATACAAGTTTTCACATGTCAAAATACTTATATATATATATATATATATATATATATATATATATATATATATATATACTTATATATAACTGCCTTTTTGCCAGACTGTTCATCATATTTATAATCTCTGGTACAAGCCCCTATAGTGAGGTATGCATGCTGCTGTATGTAATTTAAATGTATAAGGAGGATAAAGTGTGCCTTCTTATTAGATAGTGTGGCCGTGAATTAACAGTGCATTAAATGTGCCCTTGTTTATGAAGGTTTGACACTCAGAAACAAGAACACACACACACACTTGACCCAGAGTCCGCCTCGTCATGCACTTCTGCCATAACAAATTCAACATATCCAGCACCAGCTGAGCTATTTGATATTCAAGGAAAATCTTTATATTTGTCCTTCCGTGTCCTCTCACCTCGGCATATTATCTCCGAAGAATAACATTTTGTATTTCCATCAATCCTGACTTAAAATTGAAAATGTGGCACCTGGAAAAAAAAAAAGTGAGTTTCCTGCATAAAATAGATGATGCAGTCTAATTAAGTGTTGCGTATACACTCGTTTATTTTAATGAGTCATTATTTGCTTATTATATGTTGACTCAAAATGACTTATGATGTGCATATGGCCATTTTTGAAAAACAACTCCCCTGATGTATGCTGAGAGAATTCTTTTTTTTACTGAAAATGAAACTTCATAAACCATAAGCACAAAATGCTGCGGTGTTAGCCTTCACCGCTGCAGGTGGTCAAGATTCCTAATCAGTCATAGCTGGTATTGATTAAACTGACATTATAATATTATGTGGCCACAGGGAGGCCAGTGAGTGAGCATCCATGAATGAATGAATGAATGAATGACAGCAATTTGATGGAGAACATTTACAGATGATGATTTCATCGCAGTGCCGTGGTGTGAAATGTCTGGTCGTGGTAAAAACTGCCAAGACGGACTCTCTGACTACACACCAAAAGCTTTTTTTGTTGCACAAGTTGCAGGAATAAAGGTAGAAACCACACACAACCACAAACACACACACACAACTGACAGTTATGTGTACTAGAAGGAGGAAAGTGTTCTTCCATATAGTTTTTTGTCCCCAATCAACCTTGAAATCACCTCACTGGTCTGAAAGCAAACAGACATGTGCAATCAAACTCTCAAATCAACTCTCTCTCTCTCTCTCTCTCTCTCCGTCTCCCTCTCTCCCCCCCCCCCCCCCCCTCCTGTGTTTGTGTGTTATAAATCCCTCTCTTTCTACACTCTCCTCTCATCAGCATTGCTTTTATTTACTCTATATATCAGTGGAGAGGAGCTGTTAGAGTACAAGAAGAGGAGAAAGCCAATCAATAGTATAGGGGGAGAAAATCAACAGGAGTGTGTGTGTGTGTGTGTGTGTGTGTGTAGTGTTTGTGTGTAGTGTTTGTGAAGTCATTGTCCTTCACAAAACACCAGCCATTTTGATGTAAGCAAGTGGCGGCTGTAATCAGTCACACGTTTGACTTTGAGCGTAAAGGTGTTTGCTGTTTTTATAGATAAAAATGCTCCAGGTTTTCATATTAAGTGTATATCCTGTCTTCTTCTGCCACGCTTTTTTAACTAAACCTGACGCCTCACCTGTCAAGCACAACTGTCTCGGCCAATCAAAGTCAAGACTCGGGCTCTTCCTCTGCTGAAGGGTACAACTTATGCTAATGTCTGTCTCGCTCCGTGGGTGAACATCTCCGAGCACATCATTCCCATTCCTTCCAGTTTTTTTACCTCTGACACACCAAAGATGTGTACAGTAACAATCATTAATGTATACATACTGTTCTATGTATATTTATTTATTACGTATACCACGTGAGACTTGCCCCGTTCAGTTAAAGCCTGGAGTTTTTTTTTTTTTTTCTTTTTAAGCCTTGTTGATTTTGTTTGTTTACAGTGCAGAGCTAGTCTAACATGGCATATTCGTCCGCTGTGTCGTTTCCATCCACACTCCAATTCCTTCAAGAAAGGCGCCGAACGTGAGAAAAGTACCAGCTACAGTAGGTTATGGATATGTTACACCTCCCCTAATGCTGGTCTCTCAGCTGTCAGCTTTGTAAGTGGTTAACTAAGCTGTCACAGTGCCCGTCACGTGTGACAGCCGGACAGATTGGGAAGCATATTTGGGGAAGCAGCATTGTCAAATTGAATGTCATCTTATTTGGCGCGGATCTTGAGAATATCTCACATTACTCTGTGATATTGGTGTCATTTTGGAACAAGTGGTGCTAATGTTGCTATATCTTCACGTTAATAACGGGGATGACCTATCTCAATCTCTGCTTTTGGCAGCGATGACGCTAACGTTCCTCGAGTGCTGAAAATCATTTTTGCCTTTTTTTTCACATTTTCTGTCTTTATTTTTATTTTTTTTCCCACTGTCACATCATTCAACCCACTCTCCATATGCAGCAGGCTTGTCAGACTGCATCATTCTGTTTGTGTGAGCCTGTTTATGTGTGACTGCACTTCAAGCAATTCAGTCTGTTTAATTCACTTAAACTGGGGGGGGTGGGGGGGGCATTTTTACACGTCTGCTTCTCCGCACGCTCCCTCACTATAACGCGTGCGTCAGATCCCAGTACATTTTGTGTTAAGAGCTGCGTTTGATCCATAAAGTGCATCCCTGTCCCGCTCCTAACTCCTTTCCTCTCTTCCTTGAAACACTCGTAAACATCGATTCCTCACCCTTGAAGCAGTATGGGAACAGTAAAATTGTCCACGGGCGAAAACCTTCTCCCCGAGTTCATTACAAAAAAAGGTCTGTGTACACAATCAATAACAAACTCTCGTTCCTTATGAATTCAGTGACAACCACTGTGTGTGCTTCAAAACGTTATGGGTGGGAATCCAAATGATAGCTTGTACAATCACATTTGCCACATAGTCTTGTCTTAATAAACTTGGGATGGATGTGTTTATAATACAACACAGGTCAATAAGTCACAAAGTAACCAGAAGGACTGATAAAACTTGCAAGTCATGCTGCAAAACCTCTTGTCCTCTAAATCCTTTGTATTCTCGGGGCGTCTTGGTTTTTGTCAAATGAGTAACCTTTCAAAGGGAAAAGCTAATTGACAAAATCCACTGAATGGTTTTTCTGTCTCCCTCATATTAATTCTGCACGGCCACTACCTGTCGCTGTGTTCACAGTCATCCGTTACCACAGTACGCTCATTACTGTGGTATGCCACAGTAATTGTAATTAAACTGCAGTGCCACAATTAGATTGCTACCAAGGATATAGTGTGCTTGGTAGCGGCAGAAAAATAGGTGAAAGCAATGGAAATATCAGATTTTTTACTGACTCATTTATCCATGATACAGACAATGGTTCCCAGAACGTTCTGGCAACGTTACCTTATAGTTGTGGGAACAGTCACTGAAAGTTTGCCCTCGGTTCCCAGAACCCCTGACGTTACCCAACATTTACAACCTTCATTCAACCTTTATAGAACATTCTCCTTTGGTTGCATTTATATTCTTTTTTTCTTTTTTCTTCTTATTTTTACAAGCTTTTGGTTTTGTTTTTGTTTGTTTTTTTATGCCCAAACTAAATAGAGTAAATCTCTGCAATTACAAGCTCTATGTGAATTATCTTGGTGTCAAAATAAACATAAAACTTCTAGTTGCGGGAATGTTCCCTGAAGGTTTGCCCCTTTTTTGCCCTTGGTTCCAGGAATATTCCCCTAACTTTACCCACCATTCGCAACCTTCATTCAACCTTTGTAGAACGTAATGTTTTGGTTGCATTAACGTTATTTTGTTACAACCTTTATGGAACCTTTGTAGAACATTATTTTGGCATATGACATCATTTGGTTTTGTTTCAAAATAAACTGCTAAATAATGTTATCGGCCTAAAATAGTATTTTCATTCTTATCATTGTATAAGAAACTAGATCATTAGCTAAACATAGGGCTGGATTTGGTTTTCAACAGTGCAAAAATGACTTGGTCAACTCTCAAAGTTAAATTTATTCAGCGTTGTGTCTTTGATCTCGAGATCCTTGCATTCATGGCGCTATGCCCAGGGGAGGGGACGGTCATCCCCCGGAGTATGGGTGACTGCTTTCAACACGACACCCCCCCCACCGTCCTCCTCCTTTTGCTGGATGCTAAGAGAAGTTGAGAGAAGGGAACAAGGCCAGGAAGTGACAGGGGCATCAGGATGGAACGGAGCGCTGCACCTTCCAGTTCCCTCTAAACTGTCACCACCACCAACACACACACACACACACACACAGCAGCTACACACTCACTTTTAAGTCAAGACCATTGCTCTCTGTCACCTTTTGTCACCTCACCACACACAGGGAAACACTGGGAAGGAAAGATGCACACTGAAACACATTCTCAGAGAGAGGAGAGGAAGGTGTCTCGCTTTTATCCACTGGAGCAAGAAGGCTTGGGGACTAAGACATGAGACAGAGAGAATGAGTGAGTGGTGTGGTGACAGTCAAAAGGAGGTGAAGCTATGTGGTGGTGAAAGCAAGAGCAAGAGGATGGGAATGAGAGTTTGCAGATTGTTTCTCTATCTTAATCATAGCATTCATATTTTGAGAAGTCTGAGGCAACAAAGGTCACGGCAGAGTGAAAGAGTTGGTTCTTGTTTGCCCCCGAGGGACGATCATCAATTCCTTTTCGTTTGTTTGTGTGCATAAAATAAAAATAAATAGAGAATTTATGGGCGTTGCTGCTACCGGCAATAATGAATGCAAATGGCCCGCATTGTGTTTTTGGAATTTGTTAAATATGTATATTGACTCATTTTGTACAAGTTTTAAGAGGCTGTTTTATCCCGACATTACTTTACACCTATGCAGACACTCAGCGGCAGAGTTACTGTGTAATTTTCCGCTCAGCTGGTGTTCTTGCATTGGAATGGGGATGGCTCACAGAGTTTTCGTCCTGAGGGCAGACATTTTTGCAGTTTCTATGTCTTCGGCTATGGGGTTATTAGAGAGACACTGGCACTGGTGTGTGTGTGTGTTTGTGTGTGTGTGTGTGTGTGTCCACAAAGGGTAATAGCAGGGTCATGGCCAGTGGGCCAGGTAATGACTCCCCCACTTGTTCCTTCATGCGGATTTCTGCTCTGTGGACCAACATTCTTAATGATAGTAAGGAAGGGACACTGAGTGAGTGTGTGTGTGTGTGTGTGTGTGTGTGTGTGTGTGTGTGTGTGTGTCCATGTTGTTTTGTAACATTATATGAGTGAAAGATGGAGCTGGGGCTAAATGCAGATTTGTGTCATTTGAATCTGACATGGCTCCTGCTCTACAGTAGCATATACAGCCTCAGGCTATTAGTATGTATAGGATTCCATATAGTGTCTGATGATGCATGGGCAGCATGGTAATTGGGTTTCAGTCGGGACTGCAGACTGCCTATTTGTTTTGTATCGATTCAACCCAAACAGCGCTGTAAAGGCGCTAACTCAGTTGTAACGTGCGTCTGCTGAAGCTCTAACATTTATATGCGAGTACTTTCAGTATAAACTGTAGATCAGGTGCCTTCTCTAGTCTGCGCGGTCATGTGCCAGTGACGTGAGCCGAGGATACCGGGACGTCCAGCTTTGTAAGAATTGAATAGCTTTCATTTCCCCAGCCTGCTTGACCTTCTCCATGCCTCACATTAGATATGCATTACACCTGAAGTCTCCCATGGCCAGATACACCTGCACCCTCTCTCTCTCTCTCTACACTCCCCTGAGCTTTGCAACCTGTGCCCTGTTGATACTTGACTACTTCCAGCCACAACAGCTCCAGCCTGAAAATAAATGTTCTCATGCCTTCAAAATACTAAAGAAAAGACTCTGTGTGTTTGATAGTGATATCTTGTATTCTAATGGTCAATTAAACAGGGGCCAAATGACAAACACGGTGGGGTGAGCGTTATCTACGAGACCGTCCAGCTCTGAATGGCCATGAAGGCATCATCAGAATCAATTGCAAAGGCTAAGGATTCGTCCTCCTGCCCTCGTCTCACTCTCACTCTAATTGTATCACCTTATCAAAGGCTGGGATAAAACAAGGGCGCAGATTAGTTTCCATTCAGAGCCAATCTAATCCTTTCAGCTCGTTCTCTCGTAATGTCATTCAAACAGCTCTACACGACACCATTGTGTACCCGTGTTGGACATCTGTCTGTGCACAAGAGAGATTTGAAATCAAATTCATTTTGATGTGGCCATTAATACGGGGAGGGGTTGTTTCTTTTAGTTTGAAATGACGCAGTCTTTTCTTCCAAGGTCTAGCTACATAGTAATTGAAAACAATTGCCTCCCTCTTACATGGACACAAGCGTGTAAGCGGTGTCTTTAATATCCTTCATTGCGGCCTCAAATCAGCCCTGAGAAAGCTCCATACATTGTTTTCTTCACAGTAGCGCGGCCACTGAAGTTAAATCAAATTGATATATATATGTGTGCCCATGTCCTTCACGTTGGTGAAAGAAAACACATTAAAGTAGGAGTGTCATTGACTGAAAGAGTGTTTATTCCACAATAAAAATGTGCACGTTGCAGGTGCAAATAAAGTCTACTCCAAGAAAAGAAAAAACACTGTGGATACCGATCACGACAGCAGTAATTCCCTGCCGTCTTGATGTTTGTTTGTGAGGTAAACAGTCAGCGGATGACATTGCAGTGAGCTGCAGAAAGACTTATCTCGGGACATTTTTTTTCCACTGGAACACCCTGTGTTTTGTAGGTGTATTCATCTGTGACGGGACTCTTCACAGCGCCATTGAAGTGGGCTCATTGAATTGAATGACAAAAGCCTGCTTCTTCTTCTTCCTTTTTTTTTGTGGTGTTGTTGCTCATCCCTCAGGGAGGTAGAGAGATAAAAGGAAGAGAGAAAAAACTGCTTCCCTGCATGCTACATGTCTGGGATTTGAAAGCTAATCATCCAACCTGTTGGCTGTTTCATCCTGCCCAGCAAATCTGTGACCTTCTGACTCTTTGAAAAAGATGAAACTTATTGTCCCTGCAGGGCTTTATGTCACAACAGAGGACATCCATGCGTCTGCGATACAATTTACAAGCAAACTAAATATAAATACTATAATTATTTGAATAAATCTAATCGGTATTCATTTATTAGGCCCTTTTTAATCATTATTCATATCCATTATAATTTGTCCCTGGCAAAACTGTCAAAGGTGTTGAACAGAAAAGTATTTAGATGTATATTTAGTGTGTGAGAGCGAGCTTTATAAATTATTAGAGTGATAAAACATCTATTTAGCCTGTTTTTCATTACTAATGCACCACTATGTTTGTCACACATGAGTTAATAGTTGGTATTAAAAATACATGATATTGAATTGATGCACATTTTTGGTGTATTAATACTTGAACGTGGTATTTTAAGAAATTGATTGCTCGCTTGTGAAGATGCTGTGAACTTGAGTCAGATTTCAAAAGGCAATCTAGCTGTTTCTGTCCTTTGAAAGCGTAAGGAATCCTATAATATATATACATTTGTTGGTGAAAGTGTGCACTTGTGGCTTATCTGTGTGGGCTGTTTGCTCAGGGGCTGCTCATATGATTTGGTTTTATTTATTCAGGGGAAGAGAAGGAGGAACAGACAGGAGTGATAAAGAAGCACAAAGAACGCTGAAGCGATTAGACCACTACTCAAACGCAGCTTAGCAGCCAAAGCTTCACACAAAGCTAACAATTGTTGCCTTTGCTTTAAATCTTGCTTCTTGTTTGCTCTCCTTTCAATTCTCCTCCGTGCACTCTTTACCTCACTCCCCTGTTCTCTCCCTCCACCAAATAGATTATTTCTTCCTTTCTTTCTCTTTATGTCTGCCGTCTTTGCGGCATGTTAGGCTGCTTAACTTTACAACGCTCGTGTCAGGTCAGACCGCACCCTCCCTTATTCTTTCCATTTCTGGATAAAAAGCTTCTGGCTTCATAAAGTGTTACTGTATCTCAGACGGCCTACCTTTCTTTTATTTCTCTAAAGAAGTTGGTGTGTTCTCTCTGTGTGGATTTGCCTCAGTTCTAATTGCACTGCATGTTTTTGTCTAAATCAATATGGGATTAAAGTTGGATTAAGTTTACGAAGGGATTAGATGAGTTGAAAGTGTGTGGATGTGGCTTTTTCTGGAAGGTTTGTATCAGTTTAGGTTGGAATATAATAAGTCAGAATCAGGCACATTTCCTAAAATAATAAACTTTGTCTTTATTTAGACTTTCTCATAACACAAGAATTTGGTGGGAATGCTTTCCAGCTTTTATGTGCCACCTCGCCAAAAAGCCCGTTTAGGCTTTCAAGAATTACCCTGCCGTATATGTCAAGGGATAGTGTTTGGAACAGGAGCCAGAAGCTACTTACAGCACAAAGGGTCCACTTCTCCAACTCCCAAAACCCACTGAAATGGACTGGATTAGACCACCTGGTTTGGTTTTTTTTTTTTAAAAATCCATCCCTGGCCCCTCCAACATCCACGTCCCCACCTGTGCGTGGCATTGCCAGTGAATGCCAGTCATTTAGACAGCTTTTCAAAGACGAGGCCTACCTCTTTCCCCAGTGGACCAGTTCCACTTCCACATATAGAGCAACCATTGTTTTAAATGCAACTGCTCCCGTCCCCCTGAGACAGGGTTTCAATTCACTGGCCACTGTAGCAAGTGCACTGCAGAGAGGAAATATGATAAATCTGTCTCTAATGCTGTCTGTCTGTCAGGAAGCGGGGGTGGGGGTGGGGAGGGGGGGTATTCTCTTTTTCCCAGGTGCCAACAGGTGGAAATGGGGAAAGCCCAGGTCAGGTTACCATGTGCATGTATGTGTGTGAATTGTTAATCCGTGAATAACACCGCCTCTCTTGTTTTCTGTTTTTTTTCTTTTTGGTTTTCAGGTGCGCCAGAAAGGAGAAATGTGAGCGCTCGTCAGAGCCCCGGCGTTTCGCATCAGACATCAAGCAGTGTGTGCATCTCAGTGTCCACCCAAACAACATCTCAGTGTCCCAGTTCAGTGTAACGGTGAGTGGACAAACCAAAAAATGTGTTTTTTATTCTATTATTCAGTAACATCATTGGTCCAAACTGCATTACTGCTGCAGCTTTTCGGATTATTAACAGACTTCTTTATTTCTCTGAGCCTGTTATTCTCTGAAGAAGGAAGCAAACATTTGTCACAGTAAAGCCTTTTGCAAACAACATTGTTGACTGGTGAATGTGTTGTTTAGTAAGTAAAAAAAGAAAAAAGAAAAGCAGATTGACAGTATTACACTCAACCATAATTTGTAGTGTGATGTAATTATGCTTTAGGTTCTGATTAGTACCTGGTGTTAATCCCGCTTTACATCATTTAATCCTGAACTTGCAAAACTATACTTATAGTCCTGTCCAGTGGAACACTCTAACAAACACAAACGACAGCTGTGTTTATTGTGATTGCTGCACTTTCCTTCTGGGCATTTAATTGTCAAACAGCTCCAAGATTTAAAACGGTTTTGATTGTTGAAAAGTATTGATTAATGTAATCCATTGCACTGAATTGAGGCATGCTGTTGTAGGAATCACGTCTACTTGGGTTAGGGTGTAATTTGTGCCGTGAGGGTTATGTATAATTTAAAGACTACTAGAGCTGAAACAATTAATTGATTTATAGATTATTAATCAATTACTAAATTATTTGACAACTATTTTGATAATCGATGAATCAGTTTGAAGTTTTTTTCATGATTAAAACCAGATTTTTCGGTTGTTTAAACTTCTGAAATGTGAATATTTTCTTAATTTCTTTGCTCTGGATAACAAAGAAATCATGAAAAGTTAATCATTTTATGTTTGTGGTCAAAACAAGACATTTGAGGACATCATCATTTCCAGGTTTGACGAACACCGATCAACATTTTTTTAAGGTTTTCTGATATTTTATGGACCAAACGATTAATCGAGAAAATAATCGATAGATTAATCGATTATGAAAATAATCGTTCTTTACATCTGATGTGGTTTACGCTGTATTTTCCTCACTTTAACCTCCTTGCACAACACCTACCAAAACATATATATCCCTGTGGGTCTCAGAGCGATATCCTACTGTGTATATTTATTGCTAAATGTGACCATAACAACCCTTAAGTGATGTCACATTTCCCATTTCCTGTTTAATGATGGTTTGGAAATTGAATTGACAGGAACACGTGCATTATTATCTAATATGCTTTTCTCAGGTTAAGTCTGAAGGACTATTTTCCATGCGTGTCTGGGGGTCACGGGGGGCCGCTGGTTTTCCGCGTTAAACCCCTGCATCACTCTAATGATATTCATGGGGTGCACGTGTGTGTGTGTGTGTGTGTGTGTGTGTCATGTTGCTCCAGCCTGATCCTTCAGAGAGTGTTTAACCTTTTCCCAGCACGCAGGCTGCACCCAAAGGCTATGCCACAGATCTCCCGTCCGAATGATTGCAGGTCAGAGGCTTCTGCCAGATAGACAGGAGCTCCTCCTTAACCTTTGTGTTATTAAATATTTGTTTGAAAAGAGAAACCAGAGCATTTCATAGGATGAACAGATACATAGTTGCCACTGCTGAAATCAGTTTGACAAAATGTCCTAGCATTTTTGTTGTTATGCTACAGAGGAATCGCTTCTCTATGCATACATGTACTGTTGTTTTAATAAAGTATATAATATCATTAGTATTTTATACCTTACAATATAGCATGCTGAATAATAATAAGTATAACAAGAGTAATGATGACATTTGTAGGCAGATTTTGTAATTTTTAAGTCTGTTTTTAAATAAAATGTGCAAAAAAAAAAGATTATAATCTTATCCATGGCAACAGGAACAGCCCATCATCATCATATATCCTCAGCATTAGTCACAGTGTTTTGGAAACTATACAAAGGTGGTGTTTCTGCTAACGTGAGTGACTTATTTACATATTTATTCAGCCCTGCTGTGGCCACGCTTTGCTGCGACGGCTCCAAATGTAATTGAGGAAGCTCGAGGTCTGGGCTTTATTCCCTCTTTAAACTGAATCAAAGCCAGGGAAGGAAACTGTGGGAGAGAGAGAGAGAGCGATGATTGAAAGTGACGATAATATGCAAGAGATAGACACCTGGTCACGCTGTGTCCATCTTATGTGGGAAACTATGTATCTGTTCACAGCCACGCTGCCATCTTTTCATTAAACAGCAATATAAAAACAGTGCAGGTCAGCCCTTCTGTGGTGCTGAGGCAGCTTTCAGCGTCGCAAGTGTACTGCGCACTGCTCCTCAAATCAATGCCTAGATCAAGGCCCCCTGCAGACACACTTTTCTATCAATATGTATATTTTGGTCATGACCCCACTCCACCTGCTTCTATGACCCTCTTTTTTTTATTATTATTCTTTCTTCAAGGACGGTCCTTTTTTTGTCCCGTCCTACTCCACCTGAGGATTTCTTTTTTTTCCCTGAGTTGCAGCAAGCTTACGCAGCATTTTCAAATGAAGTGGGAAATTTGCATTATATATCTCCCAGCGTGTCCTCTTTTCTCTCCCTGTCCAGCCTTTTTCCTCATCTCCTCAATTCTTCACTGGCTCATTTGTTCACCTTCCTGCTACTTTGTTCTGCACCAGTTTCAGCCCATTCAATAGGCTTCCTCCATCTCTTCCAGCTCCTCGTTCCTTCTTCTTTTTTGTTTGTCTTTCTTTCATAAAACCACAGATTTTTGTCAGGACATTAAGATTAAATGGGAAATCCATACCGATCATTGATGCCACAGGGTAGTAGCACTAGCAGCCTAGCATGTGACACAGATTTCAGATCTGAGTCAATGAAGTCCTTTTGTTTTTTTGCAACAGTGGTTTGATGTTGTTTGGATGCACTGTAGAGCACCTCGTACAAGAGTACCCTGCTGGCCTCCGGCCACCGATCGTCCTGCAGATAGGGCAGATCTGCACAGAACTTGCAGCTGTGCCTCTCATGAGTAACATTTTGTTATTTGAAGAACATGTTGGCGCTGAAACTGATCTCAAGTGCTCACAGATGCAGCATTCTCAGTAATATAACAACATTTGGGACACAGATCTAACCTGTTTATCCCTGACCATGAAATGGTCAGTTTGCAATGAAACGATTTTGGGGAAACTCTTTTTTTTTAATGGTAGATGCATTTATTTAAGCTTGAAGTGTAATATATATATATATATATATATATATACACACTGTATATATGTGTGCAGATTTCACCTAAGTATCTAATCATAAACATTAATTTACACCTGTCTTCTCCTTAGACTCAACTAACTTGTTCTTTACTATTTGACTAATCTGTGCCCCACAATCTTAGTTGCTAAGGCACCAGTTTATACTCTTATCACACAGCTAGTTAAAGAGAGAGTGAACTAGAGTAAGTGATAATGTCAGCCTGCCCTGTGTGAAGAAGAACATTGACATTTTGAATACCTGCAAAAGTGATAAAAAAAAAAAGTAACAAAATATCTCTCTTCTGACTTTGTCATCCTACAGGAAAATGTGTTACCAAGTAGAAGCAGAAGTGATGAAGTGTGGGGAGAGTTTTTGTATCATAACTGGAATTGAGTTATGCTAACTGTGGCTCCAGTGCATCATCTAGCGATTATATATATATATATATTTAGACATGCCTAAAAAATGCTCAAAAGAAGACTTTCATTCTTTATCCCATTATTCTTTACTCCACAGTTGTAAAGTTTTGTTCCACAGGTTGTCAGCCATTATTTTTTAACATATGTGTGATAAGGGAAACTGCATTTGCTATAATAAAGGAAAAAACTAACATTATTTATGATTTTTTTTTTTGGACATTGTGAATGTGAAGGCACTGAAACTGCACTTCATTTTCTTTTTGTTGTCTATATTTGACATATTTGACTTTTTTTGTCGCCCTGCAGTTGGTGCTGGAAGCCCACAATGTCCCCGAACTTTCAGCGGGTGTGAGCTGCAGCTTTGAGGACCTGGCTGAGATGAATGGGTTGGTGGATGGAAACCGGATCAAGTGCTTTTCACCTGCTGAGAAAGAGATGCCGCGAATAGTTGTCGACAAAGGTGAGCTTATGACTCTTCCCCGAATAATAGCAAACAAGTGGGGTTGTAATTTTATGAGCAAAAATCCATGAATAACACAATACTGTTTAGTGGTTTTAACACCACATAAAATGAACAGTTGCCTGCTATAAATCTCTAAATTCATAGCACCTACAGACTCTAGGATCAGCACCCGTTTAAGTAAATATGAATATGTTATATTAATAAAAGTATATGAAGCAGCATTGCCAGAATCAATGTTAGACCACGTGTTTTGATTCTGAAATCATGCACGTCTGTCACAAGAGGGAACATCCATCGATTTTTATTTTTTATTTTTTTTAACGTGCTGTCTAGGACTCCCCGTGTTATATGAAATGTTGTTATCTCGTTGCCATCGGTAACTGTGCGGGCCTCGGAGCACTGCCCGAGGACGTATTTAGTAATTGAGTGAACATTACTTATTAGTCTGCTGTGGGATTGTTTACCATCCTACCTCAAAGTGGATGTGTTCCAGAGGGAGTGATGGGACCCCAGTTAACCCCGAGTGCAGAAAAAGAGAGAATATCAAGCTGCACGGCCAAGTTTCTGCTAATACAGAGCTTACACGGTCCCTGCAGTAAATGTCACTGTTTCCATTGCCTTCAAGAGGCAAACAGCCAAACAGTTATTTATTCCACAAGCAGAAAAGGGGGAATATTACTTCACCTCCCCTCTCTTTGGTTGACTAAGCCTGGTCTAATTGAACCACACTCCCATCTGGGAAGTCCTGTCCCCAGGCAGACAATCCTTCATTACCAACCCTTAGTGTGTCCTCATGTAAAGATAATGACGATGCCATCTTTCCATTGTTTTTTTTTTGTTTGTTTTTTTTAAAAAGAAAGAAAAATGAGCAAAAAGTGAAAAAGGACAGAAGAGAAAAAGATTGTGATCCATCATTGGTGCTTAAAATGTACATACAAAGGATAACCAAGGATGAGACATATGGTTTCCTATGAGAAAAAATGTCATTTCCATGAGGAAAGATTGCAGTATATGTAGAGAAAGTAAATGAAACATGCATGCACTATAATAAAGTAATCCACAGATAAACAGCACACAGATGTACACCTTTTAGAAAGCCTGAGGGTACCTTTATATCAATATTTGCTCATATTCATATGTAAAGCTGCTGATGTAGAAGGGTAAATGTGTATTTTGAGACACACAAATTAAGAGTCTTTTGCCTTGTGTGCTACCCACAGCCACAAACTCACACAATTATGTCTCCTTCCTGCGTCAGGAAGGAGGAGAATTACTCACTTTTTTTTTTTTTGCCTATATTCAAACCGTCTTCCATTTTTTACTACACCTCATTAGTCTAAGCTTGGGGAGGAAAGATAGTCCTAGCAGGCTTCAAGGTAACATTTAGGTGGCCTAATTAGGACAGATCCGTTGTCAGCTGTGCTTTTACTGTGATTGATGAATGATTCCTTCTTTGTTAAAGAGATGGAGTGAGACACAGGGAGAAGAAAGAGTCGCACGGTGGAAGGAAGCGAAGGGACCTGTGTGCGGAGATAGAGTGGTGATGAGAGAAAGGGAGGTACAGAGGTAGAGAGAGGGAGAGCAGTTAGATGTGTGGATGTGCTGTTGAATTAAACATGAACGCCTTCATTAGGGCCAGACAAAAGGACACACCAAATACAGATGAGGCGCAAGCTTTCACACAAATCTGCACTTGTACACACGCACACACACACACACACACACACAGTTTCTGATTCATCGTCTTCCTCCCTTTACCTTGTCAAAGACTTATGCAGGAGAATATTTTCCGTCCCAAGGGAGGCGCGTGTGCACCAACTTTTATTGTCTCTTGTGAGAGGGAAAAAAATATAGATAGAGAGATTTAACCCAAGAAACCCTGCCTCTCTGTGTCTCTCTAAAGATACTACACTCACTACTGCAACAGGCTCAGCACCTGTGGCTCAAAGCGTGACAGTCACATTTCCTTCATGGTGATATCTTAATATCAATAAAACAAAACAATCTAAAGACAAATATGTGAGCATATGAATAACATTACAATCATATAAAGCAGTGCAGCAGTCCCAAAAGTGTATCTACATGTGCGCTTCAGACACGCCCCCCCCATTTTGTGCAATAGCTGTCTTTGTATTTCCTTTCATGCCATTACAAACTTCATTTTGACTGTGACTGTTGTTTTCACCACCAGGAGACCACCAGATTGTGCAGCTTTATCTCAAATCCAAGGAGACGGGCTTGGCATTCGCAAACACCAGTTTTGTTTTCTACAACTGCAGCGTGCACAAATCGTAAGTCACTCGTTCACGGCGTTGCTTTCAGATCTGTGATAGACACATTTTAAACACATGAAAGCATTTGGAGTGGATTTGAGTCAATTTCCCTTGTTGGTAATGTTGGATTTTCTTGCAAATACACTGATTGTTGAAAGTGTTCAAAATTGGCATATTGAGCTTTTGTTCTCCAGTGTATTCGTTGCAGTTCAATATTAATTTGCAACACTGCCTTCCCTGTCCTCCGCTCTCCATGCAGGTGTCTGTCGTGTGTGAGTAGTCCCTACCAGTGCCACTGGTGCAAATACAGACACGATTGTACTCACGACCCTCGCACATGCTCCTTCCAGGAGGGACGAGTCAAGAATCCCGAGGTGAGCCTGCAAACCGTTTATTTCTGACTTTATTTCTCGCACTTTGATTAACTCCGGGCCATAAGTGGCATCAGAAGAGTACACTCGTCATTGTAGGCCACGGCATTTCTACTATAATCTCTGTCTGGAGGCGCAAGGACGAGCAAACTCCTGTCCAAGAATCCCTGAAGCTGACCAACTCCAGACAGCCTTTTCTTTGAGTGGGTCTGCCAAGTCATAAAACACAGTGAAATAAATTGAGGGGGGGGGGGGGGGGGGGGGGGGGGGGAGGATGTTTGGCCATGCGAGACTAATAGCTATCATTCTGGATTTCACGTTCAAAAAAGAGTTATGTTAAAAGGATCAAGACACCTTTCAGCTTGTAGTGCTTCCATCTGGCATGAGTCTCTTGGCATGTCTGGCTCTTGATTACACATCAAAGGCCAGTGGAAGCTAATAAAACTGAGCCATTTCCTCCTGCCCATCCCTATTCCCCGCAACAGCCGAGTCTGTGTGAATTATCAATAGTATTGGCAGCCGGTTCTATTCCCGTCGAAGCAGAGCCCACTGTAATTAGGCTGCTCTGCTGCAGAGGACATGCTCCTCGCTGGATGGGGGTACATTCAGCGGATGCCTCCGACCCGCCCACTTCCCTTTCTGCGAGAGAGGTCTCACTCTGATTTAGAGTAGCTGCCACAGTGGTGGCCTTCACCACTGTGCCTGTGTTTGTGGTGTTTGTGGACCTGTGTTCTGTGTGATCTGTAGAAATCTATGCACTCGTATGTTGTTGTGTGGTACAGGGGTGTTTACGCTTTTCCCTGCCTGCACTCTAATTGACGTTAGTTTTGAGGGGAGGGTTGTACACGGAGTTAGAGTGCTGTTAATCCTCGCCTGAGGTGAGCTACGGAGAGGATCACTGTTGTTCACGTCGGCGTTGGCAGACGCCACACAACAGGCGGGGACAAGCTCGGCCAGATTGCCTCCTTTGATGAGCAGTCGACTCTTAATTTATGTTATTCCTCCCATGTTTCCCCAGAGCCATTCAACCTGCACGGACTATATTACTTCTTTTTTCTTTTTTTTTTCTTCCCCCAAAATTCCCATTATTGGAGCCTAAGTCTTTGCAGGGTTACTTTTTCAATTAATTCAGACGCTGGTGGTCAATATTGGCTGTGGATAATAATGTGTGAATCCCCTCCTGTTGTGTTGCTCACTAAAAGAAACCAAAAATAAAGAGAGGGGGATTTGGTCTTGGCACATTAATGTCATTTTTTTTGTGTGTGTGTATATATAGAGCAGGTGTTTTCCAGGCTTAATAGCTTTTAATTTGCTTTTAATTAACCCCGGAACTCCAAGGTCATGTATTTGCTGCCAGACGTTTGGTCGTCAAACTCTGAATTAGTAATTTAAACGTGTAAACAAACATTCACTGATTCATTCATTCCCAAATATCACGAAAAGCAAGAAAGTCAACATTGCGCCATGAAAATGGGACGGCCTCATTCTCATGTAAATGAACTTTTTGCGCACTATTACAATTAAGGGATTTCATGCAGTGATCTGAATAATCCCTTAACTCTATGCTAATGACTGAGGCCAGGCAAATCTCCCCACTGGTTGAGCTTGTTGTTAGTATGCACAGCAGGACGAAGGTAAAGCCAGGCCTGGGTGTACTGTGGGTGCCTTTTTGTTCATGCCAGCGATGATATGGGCACGTGGATCAGACGTTTGCCTGTTTGCACATTTAGCCAAGGCCACGTCCCTGTTTGCCCTCGGCACATCTCAAGGACTGAGCGATTGTGCTGAGCGTAACCGACAGAGAACATGCACACTACTTTGTCTGGATAAACAGCTAAAAGTGATTCCCGACCACAGCTGTTGGACTGAGTTGGTTGAAGGTTATAAGCAGTCTTTGTTTGTACCTGCCTATTTAGCCATTTTTTTTCTCCCCGCATTCACACTTATAGTAACACCAACGGAGGAGACGGAGGACACTTCCTGTTCTCTTTGTATAATGAAAACCACGGGGGAACGTTTCCTTTTTCCTCTTCTCCTGTCTGCAACACAGCGTGTACATTTCCTGATCTACCGCCAAGCGTGTCTCTAACATATTCAGCTGGCAGGGAAATGGAAAACACACAACGAGTATAACCGTTACTGAATTCAAATTAACCATCTCTCACCAATACTTTAGTTTACCCTCGCACTATAGTCGCTTCCTGGCCGCGCTGAGGTGATCAAAGCCTCTGAGTTTATTAACCAGGAACGTATTGATGAAGGGATCAATTTAATTTCATTAAAGAAGTTAAATGCGGGCGCTAATAGCCGTTAGTTGCCTGTATTAGCCGGGGATTGTGGAGGAAGGCGCTTTGGTTCGATTCATGGATAAATCAATTTCATACACAGGGAACCACTGTTGGAGGAGTCAGTTAAGTAATTATGGAGTAAAAACATAAACATGAACTAAATGGGAAGGAAATGACCAGTGATTAATGTTTCATAAAGCCTAGGTCTGCTTTTAGCCACTGGTTTAAAGACAATGGCATTTTATGCCTCCATCATAGCCAAATCTTTTGGCTCAGGTTATTATATCGAATTTTTCCCTCTAAAAGACTGAAAGGGACCACAAAGGACGAGAGAAAAGAAGGACCAAGGGAGGCGATATTTGGGGGAAAGAAGTGAGGATTGAACAGCAGGATAGGAACAAGGTGAGGAGCAGCAGGGAATGAGGGAGGGTGAACAGAGAGCTGCGGAGTGTCTTTGCCCGAGGCTCTGTAGGAGATGATAAAACAGAGGCCAGTTAAGGGAAGCTCTTGGTAACCAGAGTGTGTGTGTGTGTACGTACGTGTATAAGAACTGCGGATCCTCTTCATCGACACACCTTACACTGCCATAATTATGGGCCTGCCTCCCTCTAACTCGCACCCTCCCTTTTCTTCAAACTATGCCAAGGGCTTTTACGTTCACAGTTCCCACTCTCTCTGCGTCCTACTCTCTGTCACTGTCTCCGTTTCCACCCTTCACACCTCCCACCAGTCTCTAATTATCCGATCTAAGAAGGTCCCCGAGAAGAAAAGACGTCAGGAGAGAGAGAGAGGGAGAAGGGAAGCAAGAAACGGTGAGAGGGAGTTGATAAGAGAAATGAGAAGGGTCAGTGGGCTAGATAGGCCTAACAACACACACACTTAGTTTAGAGAAAGATAAATGAACGAGGGCGGAGCTAACTGAGTTCAGGAAAAATGTATGTGATAGAAAGAGAAAAATAAGGATAATTATATACGAGGGAAAGTTGATTTTCAAATGTCAGGGCTTATTATGTTACTGTTACTGCCGTGTCAGTGAAGTTCACATCTTCACATCACAGAAGATAAGTCACCTCCTGTTCAAGTCAATTGATTAATTTGGTCTAACCAGCAAATAATGAACTTTTAAGATGTTTACAATTTGGTCTGCAGCTTAATTAATCTGGAAGTGGTTATTTTTTTATCATGTCATTTAAGCACTACAGATACAACTGGTGTCACTACAGAGATTGCATTGGGTTGATGGCACTAAACATCAGTGTTTTTCCCTTTTAATTTAGTAAAAATACTTGTGAAATTACAGTGAAATAATACTTCAAATATTCAACAATATGACACTCCAGTGCTCCTCTTGAATCGTCAGCCGGCTGGTACAGTGAAGAGCTGCACTTGTTTAATTTTAATTTTGTGTCAGTGTGATGGCGCACAGCGAGCGTGCGCATATTTATGTTTATGCAGTGTGCACTTTGTGTACATGTATCTGTGTGGTGATTTAACGTTTGCTCCTGCGGTCATTTATCACACCTCAGTTGTTGTTGGGGGGCGGGGTCGGGAGGGTGGAGAGCAGCAATAAACACACTGGCATTAGATCAACTTAATGTTGACATGAATCTTAAAGAGGCGACAGTGAGCATCACCGCCAATGGCGCCGGCATTAGTAGCCAACGAGGACACGCACATGTGTGTGTCCACTCCACTGAAAGCTGGCTTTATAGCTCGGGACCTGCTGTCAGCAGTCGCGGCGTATGAGAGGAGTGTGCATAATGATAACATGCTTGCTTATGGGCTCCTTTCCGCATAATTAATTTTGGTATTTTATCTGTTTTCCTGTGTCCTTTGGTCACCACATTAAAATGGTAAGACATAGGATTAAGATGTTTAAGATCGACACCAAGAGAAACCACAGAGTATGTTGACGGTGTGCAGTTGTGTGGATAATTAAAAGGTGTTTTAAACAGTTTAGATGTGTGTGTGCAAGAGATGCTGTTATGTTTTGTGTTGTATTTTTACACTTCACTCGTATTCAAAAAGAAACAGTCATTTTCAGCTCCGTGACCTCTGTCCTCTGACCCCCCCCCCCCCCCCCATCAACGTGTGCGCCACTATGGGTGCACGATGTTTGCGTGTCACCGTGTTACACTGTGTCACACTCCGGTGCGCTCATTCACCAGATGAGATTTATTGTCCCTATTATGCAAAAGTGTATTAACTGGAAGAGATGTGATTAAAAAATGGATGGCGTCTCTCTTTGCTCTTCCACTCATTTTCATTCTCCAAATATGACAATTCGTTCTTAGGAAAATGAGATTTGGGAGAGAGCAAACACCACCTCGTGCCTCCTCTCCCCCACTAGTGAACTCACTCACCCTGTGTGTCATTTATCTATAATGACTTTTTGAATAGTGTTACAGTGTAACCCCCCCCCCCCCCCCTCCCCCAAACACCACCACAGTGCAGCCATCCAGTCAGTCACTAGGCCTAACCCAATCAAGGGGCTTTTAATGAACTTCAAACGAGTGTTATCGCCCAGTTCAACGTACGCTATGCTTCACTCCCCTCAGTTTCACCTTATCTCCTTTCCTTCCTTTCACCCTCTTTCCTTCTGCCTCTTTGACATGCTAAGGCTCCTCCTGTTGCGCACGCTTAATCGTTTTGCAGTTGCACTCACTCTCATCTTGTTGTGCCTCTCTCTTGACTTCAGAAAGTCTTCTTTCCTATTTATAATCCTAACCCCCCCTTTTTTAATCGCTCCTCACCTTTCACGTCTGCTTGTCAGTCCCACTCCTGCCACCTTGTCCTCTGTGTCCTCCTTTTCTCTTCTGTTTATCTCCTCATTTCAAGCATAGGTGCTCTATATTTAGCCAGGTACTCACACCTGCACTGATTGGCTGTTAATTTTAGACCTCCAACTGCTGAGTGACTAATCTCTCTTGCTCTCTTTCTTTCTCTCTGTCTCTCTGTATCATTCATTTTTGCCGCCATCAACCTCACGATGATCCATAGGCACTTGAGGTGAAAACATGACAATATCAGCCAAAATATTCAAATGCAAAGTGAGAGTTTACGCGTGTTTTATTGTATGACTTATTTAACTTCCTGTGGATGATGACTGTCGAGAGCCTCTTTTAACTGGCCCTTGAATGTGTGCAAGTCCTGGGGCCGTCTGAGCGAGAACCCCACAACTCATGCAACTTAACGCCATAAAGCATGTATAATAATACAAGCCGTTAAAAAACATTACACAGTTGAAGTTAACATGTCATGTCATGTCATTAAATTAAATGAATGTTGGTGAAGTACTGTTTCGGTGGTTGTGATAAATGATTAATACTCTGTCTGTCAGGGTTGAGGAATTCTCCTCCTGGTGCAACTAGCGTTCATGCTCGGTGTCTCCACGCAGATTTAATTGATTAAAACTGTTGGTGTGGATCCTTTTCACAACAATGGAACATCAGAAAAGACACTAACTGTCACTCGGGCGCAGAATGCCAACGGTTCAGTTAATCAAAAGCACAAAAAATGGCACCGCAGGATCTCCCCGAGAAACGCTCAACTAGTAACAATTATGCATAATACCCCACTGAGAAGAGCAGCGGGTGGTCACCATCCCTTTGTTGTCTTGTTGTCTCTCTTGCAGGGGTGTCCCCAGCTACTGCCAGCCGAGAGAATCCTGGTTCCAGTCAACGTGGTGAAGCCCATCACGCTGCGAGCAAAGAACCTTCCCCAGCCGCAGTCTGGTCAGAGAGGGTACGAGTGTGTGCTGACCATCCAGGGGAGCGAACACCGAGTTCCTGCCCTGCGCTTCAACAGCTCCTCAGTGCAGTGTCAGAACACATCGGTATGTGTGTGTGTGTCATTATCCCCACCCCACCCTCACACCACACCACAATCACAAAGATATCCCACCTCCATGAACCGTGCCTACTTTATTATTCTCTGATACAGTCATTCCATCTGGAGTGTTTTTGCTCTATTAGCCCGGCCGTGAGACAAGAGCCTGACTTTGTTTCATTTACGCAGCCGTCTCTGCAATCAGGCTCCATTTACTGACTGAATAGTGCGTTGACAGCATGACTTGCATGGGGAAAAAAAAGGGCTTTATGCTGCTCCTGATGCAAATCATGTGTTGATACAATAACATCTCATCTTCCTGTCTGTCTTTATCACTCCGAGTGTGTGTCAGTGTCTGCGCGTGCAGACGTCTGTAGGATTTGTGTGGATAATCACAGCACAATCCAAATATTGTACTTTGATTGAGCAGCGAAGGAGGGAAATTGTAATTTAGCGGAAAATCATGATTCTAGCGTCAAACCTCCACGCTCCTGCTGGTGTTAAAGAACCAGCTAAAGAAATAATCTTTTCATGGGAAGCTCTCTGCTGTGTGTAGTGTGTGTGTGTGTGTGTGTGTGTGTACAACCACCTGTTGATGATGCATTTTTCATTTAAAACACTATTGTGACAGCAGAGGCTTTTGGACTTGGATATAATAGACAGTTTAAAGTAGCTCAACACTCTCTCTCTCGCTCTCTCTTATACTTGCTGCCTAACGCTCTCTTCCCCCATGTCTCCCTCCGTCTGTGGTTGCCATGGCGATAGTATTTCTATGATGGGATGGAGATGAGCAGTCTTCCCGTGGAGCTGACCGTCATCTGGAACGGAGATTTCAGCATTGACAACCCTGCCCACAACAAAGGTGAGCATGCACACTGGCGTGTGTACACACACACACACACACACAAGCATGTATACACGCATATACATACACACACACACACACACACACAGGACTGACTTACACTTTAGTTTTTTTGTTTTTTCCACAGTTTCTATTACGACAAACTGCACACGTATAGTCGACATAGTGAGCGATAAACTCACACACTCATAAACACTTACACACACAGTAAGGCTGCCGCCTCCCCATTATTGCCCTTGGAGCCGGTTTCCATGGCAACAGGCAGGTGGTGAGGCTTAGGTGCAGCATCCGTTCCCTTATGTTGGTGTGTAGAGTGGTTAACTTAAACACATCCTCTGTTTTCACCTGACTTCTGTTAGTCAGTCATTCCCCTCCCTCTGCCTCCGTCTACCTCCATCTGTCTGTCTGCCTGCCTGTCTATCTCTCTTGGACTTGGAATTCCAAATATCAAATCTTTTTAGCTGTTACTCTTATTTGCCTTGTCAACATCTCTGTGGATATTTGGCAGTGTTTCAATCTCACGGCCTCTCTTCATTCTTCATTTCATTTTTTTTTTTTTCTCATCTCAGCAATTCAGCAGACTTTCCTGGCACACATTTCAGTCATGCAATAAAAGAAAAGTATAGGGTAATAATGGCAATAAATAACCATACAATTATGAATTAAATCAAATCAAACTGATTGACAGGAAATCAAAGGTTAAACCATTAGATATATTTCTGTGGAATCCTTCATCTACTCAGATGTGTTTATGTGGATTGACAACAAAGTGCTAAATATCCAAATATCCGTAAGTATCCAGCGTTCAGCTGCTGAGTTACATTTAGATTTGCCACTGGCGATCCACCATGGTGAATGATCTGTGCTGGGACAAGAAAACAGCTGCATGCTGGGGGGGGTTGTAGTCCTCTGACACAGGTTGTAGTCCTCTGACAGAAAGACAGCTCATTTTAACCAAAGGCAGCTGGAGAGCGTCATAATTGGTAAAATGCAGATGATATGCCAACAAGACACTGAGCTCTAAGGCAAAGTTTGTACAGTGTTTTTTTGTGTGTGTGTGAGTCAAATGCAGTTTTACAAAACATACCCCTGTGCATAAGTGTAGATTTAAAGAAGCAGCAAAAACTGAGCAGGAGATGCTTGAACTGGAGTCCTCCTCTATCAAACCTCCTGCCTTTTTTTTGTTTTTGACTGCAGAGGAAGCAGCTCCCAGGGCATCATTTGATGGATGGATAACACATGCATCTAATCACAATTAAAAAGAAAATGGCAGACTTGTTGCCATGGAGATAATGTGGTAAATGTGTAGCGTGTGAGCAGCAGAGGCGAGAGGCAGCGGCGTGTGAAGAAACTCACAGAGATGATGATCGATGGAGAGATAATGAGACGAAGATATCAAAGAATGTCTCTGGCAGAATGTTCACTTTGTTGTTTGCATATTTAAACAGTGTTTTCCATCTTTTAAAAAGACTTTCTGCCCAACTGAATGTATACGCATTTGCACCTCTGTAATCAATTGTCAAAGGTTGTTCACTTGTGTTTTCTCCTTCTTCTCCTCCTCCTCCTCCTCCTCCTCTTACCTCCGTCCCCTTTCTTTCTTTCTTTCCTCTTCCCGGCACAGTCCATCTGTACAAGTGTGACGCCCAACGTGGAAGCTGCGGCTTGTGTCTGAAGGCAGACCCGCTGTTTGGGTGCGTTTGGTGTAAAGGAGAGAACCGCTGCACCCTCAAGCAACACTGCCCCCACCCTGAGAACCAGTGGCTGGAGCACAACGGCATCAACAGCAAGTGCACCCACCCCCGCATCACACAGGTGAGAGACACAGTGTCGGTGTCCACGTGCACTCGGCAGCCGCTTTATTAGGTACACTCAATCAGTCACGGAAAGGGCAGAAACTTAAAGGAATACTTAAAGGAATACTTAAAAAAAGAAAAAGGTTTGGCAGAAACAAACCTTGAAGCAGATGATCTGCAGTACAGCAGCAAAAACACAACACCAGATGCAATTATTGACACTTTATCAGGTGTCCTGTGTACCTAATAAAGTGGTAAGTGAGTGAATGTCCACAAATTCAGCACAGACTTGATATATCTAAACTTGAAGGTGTTTTTTTTTTTAAACTCACCATTCATCACTTTGTACCTTGATTGCAGTGCAGTGAAGGGAACGCGCTCATCAACACTGACAGTCTTTCATTTAAATGTAATGGCAGAGTTGAGTCACCACCAGCTATTCAGTCTGACAGCATCTGAGGGAACAATGTATTTCAAACTTTATTAAGTGTCACTCATCTGACACTTTTTAACAATAATGATGAACTACAATGATGGCGTTCATAAGGTTAGATTTTTCTTACTTTCAGTGTAGGAACATTTAGATTTTTATGGTTTTTATTTCTAAATGATTTGTCAGATTAGCACAGTTTTTTAACATAAATCCACACTAAACTCAGTGTGACTCAGTGTGAGACATATTAAAGTGGGCAATGGCAGGATGGATAAGGTGAGGTGAAGGATCAGAGGATAGATTGAAAAACGCCAGATGAAGAGGGCGAATGGATCCCGCTTATATGAATGACTGTGGGTAGATTGAGCCAAAATAGAGTCACAAGAGTCTAAATGGGTGGAAGAAGACCCCCGTTTCCCCCATGATGGATGTAATTGGGGTCCTCTCTGTATCTGTTTACCAAGGGAGTGCATTAGGTGCAGATGGCGACTAGAGTTGAAGGGATGAAGGATGAACAGGTGAATAAAAAAGACGGAAAACCCCCATTGGTGTCCTTCCTGAGGAGTGATGGGTTTCCATCCTCTACAGCATCCCAGATACAACTAAACATTTGTGGATTTTTGGTGAAAGCTGCACCATGTGATGTGGAGGGGGGGGGGGGGGGTCAGACAAGAGGAGTGAAGTCTTAAATCTTTGGACTTTAAGGACATAATACACTGGACCTTCCTAAATCATAAAGATTATTTGAATCGTCTGTGAAAATATAGTCATTTCTTTGTCCCTCGCTTCACTTATTACAGAGTCCGAATCACTTCATCATTCTCCTCTCGATTGTTTGTCTTCAGAAGCATTCAAGATTGTCTCTGTATGGTCCCTCACGTCCTTGAGGCTGCAGTCGGGACACGTTGCAGCCTTCTCACAAAAAAAACAAAAACTGTCAGTTAAAGGACTGAGGACTTTTCCAAGATGACGTGGCCCTAATGCATCCTAATAGGCTTCATTATAATGTCATCTAGCATCAACAATATGGGGGAGAGAGAGAGATTTACTTTGAAAGGAATTGAAAAAGAAAGGGTGAGCGAGGGATAAGTGATTAAGTTTTTGCCTCTATCCAACCATCAATTATCTTGTCAGTGTCACAAATCTAATCAATCCCTCTCCCTTTTTCCTCCTTTTCCCTTCCCTCTCTTCACTATGTCTCTTCAGCTTCCCCCCCCCGTCTTTCCATTCTCCATATTTACTAATAATTGGAGAGTCCTGGTGCATTGTGTTCATTCTTTTTTTTCTAATTGCATGTATTGTAGCCCGATTCCCAGAAGGCTCTTTGTTCATTAAGATATTAGCAGGGAGGTTCATTAATCAGGCACTTAAGCATGCGACAATGATGTCTCCCAGCTACATGACATGGAAAAGCATGACCTGGCTTGAGCTCGCTCCCTTTAAAGTCCAACTGCTCCAATGTGTTTGAAATCCACTCCTTTGAAAAACAATCAAACAGTTAAATTAAAATGTATCGTACTGCAAAATACAAGCGCTATTAGAGAGATTCAGCACAGGGTAGACTAGGACAGAGTAAACAATAAGCGTATTGACCTCAATGAAAATGATTGGGATCACTATTTTTCAGCGGGGATGGCGACACAGCATTATTAAAGTTGGGTCCCTGCCTGCAGCACGGTGGACCTCTATTTGGCAGAGACGGATAGACGCAGACCACTCTGTGTCCTTTACCAACATCCATCCATCTGACCCGGCCTGATGATGTGTACGCTCGCACTCACCGGCCGAAAAGTAAATGCGTTAGTAAAGCGCTGATTGATTGATGTGAGAGATCTCCTCATCAAGAATGAAAGATCTCGCTGATAAATCAAGCGAGACCAATTATTTCAGAGATGTCACCTGTTGCCATGTTTCAAGTCAATCCTAGGTGGAAGATTGTTGATTTCACTGAGCGGAGGAGGAGTGAGAAATGACGCTCACTTGATCCCTGAGTCATGACCCCTTGGCTGTCACTGGAGCTATCATTTCATCATCTGTGGTGTCTTTTGTGCAGCAGCCTCTTTCATCTCCCCTCTCTGCAGGAAAGAGTTACATAATGTGTGCACAGAGACACCTAGTACTCCATACACAGGGAGATTGGAGTGAAAAAATCATAATGTTTATATTGTCATTATGTCAGTAACAATAATAATATTTATGTCCAAGACTGTAGCGATCAATTTACTGTAAGTTAATAAGTCAATTAATCAAGATGTGCTTTGCATTGTATTATTGTGTAATTATTTATAAAGAAATTGTACAGATCTGGGTTTTTACCTTGTCCTTTTTCTGTTCATTCACAACCTTAATTGTTGGCTAAATGCATCATGCAGTGTAATTATACTTGTTTTGTTTTGTTTTTTATGGAGTTTTTCATGAGCTTACATTTGAATTTCAACAGATCACTCCTCTCCGGGGTCCCAGGGAGGGCGGTACGCTCGTGACCATCCGTGGTGAGAACCTGGGCCTGGAGTTTAAAGAGATTCAGGGTAACGTGAAGGTGGCTGAGGTGGACTGCACGCCCATACGTGAAGGCTACATCCCGGCCGAGCAGTGAGTCACATTTTACACTCGTGACTGATTTCAAAACAGCCTCAGGTCTCATCATAATCATCTTTTCTCTACTGTTTTGTAAAAAAAAAACTAAATAGTATAGTTTGAATAAAAAGTATTTTCCAGGTGCATTGAATTCCTAAGAAGTCAAACTTTATTTTAACACAGAAATAAAGCAAACTCATCAAGTTACCCCACGTTACTCGCCTGACGTAGCTATATCAACTCAGTTTATGTGCACGTGTGTCCAAAGAGCAAGTGAGTGAGTCAGGTAGTGGGTATGGACTGGATTGGACTAATCCCCAGACCAGCAGAAAGTAGTGTTTGGATTGTATGTGCACCGCTGGGTACTTTAGAGAACAGCTCAGGCCCCGCATTTATCGTTGTGGCACATACACACACACACACCGCCATGCAATCACTCCAGAGAGTTCAGGAGGTTACGTTTATTTGACATTTGAGTTCATTTTATTTTTTATTTGAGGAGGCATTTTATGAAATTATTTTAAACTAGTTTAAAGTTGGCTTATCACCAGACCCAGCGCTGCTTCTGCTCAGAAAGTAACTCGTGTGCCAGCACTTTCTAAGCAAACGCTGACCCAGCACAAGCAGTAGCTGTGTATAAGGTCATATTTAAAAAAAAAAAGAAAAAAAAGTAGAGACTTTTTACTTCGCTCCCACAACTTGGCAGTGCGTTCAGGATGAAGCGGCAGCCAAACAAACCGTTTTTATGCAGGTTTTAAATGTCGGCCTGGGTCAATCTTTAATACACAATTAACTGCATTTGCTGGCAAGGCAAACTGTGCATCATGTGCATTTCATTTTCAATGTAATATGCGTCTCACTGTGTGTTTCCAGGATTGTGTGTGAGATGGGTAAGGCGGAGAAGAGCCAGTATACTGGAAATGTGCAGGTCTGTGTCGGGGTTGGAGATTGCAGTTCAGAATTCAAGGCAAAATCCTCCAAGTACTACTACTTTGTGGTGAGTCTCTGATTTCAACTCTGATTATTATTTAAAAAATAACAAAAAAAATTAAAAAAATGTGATTCACCTTAATGAGCTGGGGCGGTTTCCTTGCGCTGTATACTGTGATCTGCCGTAGCGCGTTGCTCACCAAGGTCGGATCTCACACTTAGCTTTTCTCTCGAGCATGAGTCAGCAGTGAGACACGGCTGGCACGCGCTAATTAGTGCAGAATGAGAAAAGAAATACCAATGGTTACACAATTGTAAAACACTGTTTTCTTGTATTTCTGAATCTGACTCTACACACAATTAATTAGCATCACTTTAATGCATTAACACTTGCACGGCCTGAAATGAATTTACAGTCGTTTCCATGCAGCGTTGCCGTCATCCACCGGGCGCTAGCTGACGGAGATTTATTTCTCCCTGTTCAGGATTAAATGATATCAGGTCTAGATGTCACACTAGCACAACAGAGACAGGAGATGAGATTATCAGAAGGCCAAATGAGATAGAGGAGGACTTACTTTAAGACCAGCTTCTATGACAAACGTCCACTGCTGCTGTCTCATTTCATTTAAAATATCATGACAGATTTTCACAGTGCTTTTGTCAGTTTAAGTTTTCAATAGTTTTAGCTTAGGGTGCTTATTCTGTGGATTTGTTTTTATGAAAACAAGTGGTCAAGAAATAATTTTCCTCTTACTGACGCAGGATTTGTGTGTATATTAAGAACTTATGGGTTAGGAATGAATTCAATGTGATATTGTTTATGAAAACATACATGTATTCCTCTGTTTATAGTTAAAACTCTGAATAAGTCCATTTCACTGTCCACATTTAAGATTTCTTTAATTTGTATGAAAAGTGTGAAATTTTCTTTATTGCATTCAAGCTCATATTTTCTGATCTGTGCCTTTGACTAACCAATGGTCGCCTGCACATTTGAACAAAAACTAAATAACTAATTAAAAGGACATAACTCAGTTCCATTCAACCCTTAGATTACTTTTCACCTTATAACCTCTAATACTTAATACTAGGTCCCGAGGATTCTCAGTCTGAAGCCCAGCCGAGGACCTGTGTCTGGAGGAACCATCGTCAGCATCACTGGCAGCCACCTCGACGCTGGGAGCAACGTGTCAGTCATGTTTAAGGACCAGCCATGCACTTATCTCAGGTTAGTGGGTAACAAGCCAGTCCTGACTCTTGCCAGTCACTCGTGAGGAATCCATAGACGGTGGCTGTAGCTCATGTCCATTTTCTAGCTGTGGTTAATATATATATATACTTAAAGTATTTTTATATTCATACATTTGCTAGCATTAATTAGAAACCAACCATTCAACCATTTTAAATTTTAGATTGTTATTGTTTTTTAATTATTTAGTCTGAGCCAACAATAACAACTGCAGATAGCATTAGTGTTGAATCCTGTGTCTCAACCCTTTACCCAGTTAATGTTTAAAAAAACAAATGTTTGCGTGATGGTCTCTACAGGAGGGGCGGCCAGTGGCTCACCTGTCGAACACACGCTTCCCTGAATGGCTACGGAAATGTGTCCGTGTCTGTGAGCATAGACAGAGCTCATCTCCAGAAAGACCTGCGGTTCGAGTATGTGGAGGATCCCACCATCACTAAGATAGAGCCTGAGTGGAGCATCTACAGGTATGACAGACAGACAGTCTAATGTAGTATGTAGTTTCATGTATCACTGCCAGTGAAAACAATGTAAACTAACCCTTTAATATCTTTTACAGTGGCCACACACCAGTGACAGTCACGGGTACAAACCTGGACATCATTCAGACTCCGCTCATCAGAGCCAAATACAACGGCCATGAGACACTCAATGTAAGTTATAAATATAAAGTAAAATGCCTGGGGATTCACCACCTGGGATTCTAAATACCTAATTTCCCTTGGCTCCACTAAGTAAGCCACTGTGAATGTCAGAGATTTTATTTTTATTTTTTCGATGTACAGAGGTGAAGGTAAAAACTCAACATGGAGAGTGCAGAGTCAAAGTCAACAGGTTGCAATTGAATTCAAAGAGAATGCCACAGTTTCTCTCCATACATTTGTAACAACAGGGAAGTTCTGATCGTGACCTAAAAGCCGCACAGTTCAAAGTACTCTATCATCTATTCACTACTTTTCTCGGGGGAGGATATGTAAAGATGCTCCAGAGTCTCCGTGATCTCGGTGAAATAAGAGATGGCAACAATAGGTCGTTATGCTTTCTTCGCGTGAGCTCGTGCCACGTTTAGCATCTGTGCTCACATATTTCTTCACTGCGCCTTTGTATCCCAAGATACTGTACATTCAGGTTCAAGTTTGAAACTACTTAAATTACCCATCGTCTTACTTTCGAAGGTATTTTTCCTGCAGCGGCAGAATAGGATACATGTTATTCATTTCCTCGAGGCCTGACGTTCAAGGAGCCAGTTATAGTGACAGAAAAAAAGAAATATTTAAGTGGCTACATGGCAAAGGTTATTATGGAAATGTGAAATGTCTGTGTACGAGTTGAAAACCTCACTGAATAAGACCTGCGCCAGCGGTTGATTTGTCAGTGCTCTGACAGACACCGAGGAGTTTAGACATGAAAAGGTTGTGATGGGCAACTGGCAGGACAGTGATTGACTGGACCTCCTGTCCATGGTTTACAACACAATCATGAACCAAGAAGAAAATGTGGAAAATGACGAAAAAGACACCATGTCAAAAATGGAAGACGGTGGTAGCATGTGGTTGTAGCGCGAGGCTGTGTGGAACATCTCCACATCCATAAGACAAAGTGGTGTAGAGAGATTGGATAAAAGATCACAGGGAGGATGACCGGGCAGGGGATAAAGGATTGATCTTTCTGGGGCGTAATGAAGAATAGGTGAGACCTAGTTATCACTCAAATCTCCACTCATCAAAGCTTACATTTGGTGACACTGCACAGGTTTGTCAAAACTGCACCTCATTTAGGAGCTTTCTTTGAAGAAGATACTGCAACACCTTCTTTTGGCACTCCTTTGAAATAAATGAGCTTGTTTAGAAGCCTGAACGAGGCACAGGGAACTTACAATTTTAGGTAAATGAGGTCTGTGTGAAATGAGAGTTGCTTATCTATGAAGATTTCTTTCCTCAGTTGTGCGAGGTGCTCAGCCCGACGTCCATGCTGTGCCAAGCTCCGAATCTGGCCGTCAGCTCTGGTCGACAGCAAGAGGTCCCCGAGCGACCCGACGAGTTTGGCTTCAAACTGGATGACGTGCTGTCCGTGATGGCGCTCAACAACACCAACTTTATCTACTACCCAAATCCTGAGTTTGAGCCGCTCAGTGTGTCCGGGGTGCTGGAGCTTAAACCTGGATCACCAATTATACTGAAGGTAGGAGGATCAACATCACTCACCCACATTTACCACTTTATTTGATCACCGCTGACCTTTTCCCCCCATATTTACAGTACATGTCATTTTGCACCTCTAACTGTGACCCCCTCTCCCCCGCAGGGACGTAACTTCCTACCGCCTACCAATAATGGACAAGGAAAGTTGAACTACACTGTTCTGATCGGAGAGAAGCCCTGCATGTTAACTGTGTCAGAGACCCAGCTGCTGTGCGAGTCCCCAAACCTGACCGGTCGACACAAGGTCCTGGTGAGTGTTTCAGCACGTGGTCCACAAAGACGAGACACAGGCATAAAGCTGACAGACAGACAGACAGAGAGACAGACAGACAGACAATCAGACAAAAACCCTCTTCCTCTGCTGTTATCTATCTCCTTGTCTACTTCCAGACTGAGTACAGTTCTAATCCAATCAGCTGTGTGGGTTTCTGTTACTGCCCACAAGCAGACATTGGACAAACAAATAAGTCTTCAATAAGGTGGATTATAGCCCCAGCAAACTCAATAAAGCTTCCATTTGTGGTTTCAACATCGACCACTTTGAATAAAGCGCTTCCTGATGTTACCACCTGGACCACCATCGTACAAAGACATGGACATTGTAAAATAATTTATAGCCTGTACACACTGTAATCACAAATCAATACTAATATCTGTCTGCCTGAGCTCTGAAGAAAGAAATGCTTTACATATCTAGAGGTAGTTCACAAAAGAAATAATGTGCTATGTTTTTCCTATTAGAGACAAGTTATTATTATTATTACTGAAGTGATATTTAAGTGAATCTCTTCTCGTAGCTTTGGGATACTCGTGTAGACGTGTGTAAACATATGGCCCTTCACTATAAAAAACATTCAGGAATAGAACTTGTTTATGTGTACATAGTACATGTATGCAGTAATCAAAATGTGTTGGATCTTTCATTCTCTTAAAGGCACGTGTTGGTGGTAAAGAGTTTTCCCCAGGCGTAGTCCTCATCACGTCCGACAGCCAGCTTAGCAGCACCGCCATCATCGGGATCGCTGCAGCCGGAGCCATGCTCATCTTCTTCATCGTCGTGGTGCTCATCGCCTACAAGCGCAAGTCTCGCGAGAGCGACCTGACCCTGAAGAGGCTGCAGATGCAGATGGACAACCTGGAGTCACGTGTGGCTCTGGAGTGCAAAGAAGGTGAGAAGCTGTGGGTCATAACTGGTCCTATATGGATGTTTTAGATGTTTCCCTCCTCCAACACACCTGATTCAAATAAATGGGTCGTTACCAGAGCTTGTTGATGAGCTGACTACTGTATTTGAATCAGGTGTGTTGGAGCATGCAGGTCAGTAGCTCACCAGGACCTGGATTGAGAAACCCCTGATATGGATATGGAGGAAGAAGCCCTCAACTTTCTTTGTAGTAGATTCAACATGCTACCTGAGCTGACTTTTGATATGAAAATAACTGTTTGTGAATCTGATTTATCTTCCAGCTTTTGCTGAGCTCCAGACAGACATTCATGAGCTCACCAGCGATCTAGACGGTGCAGGAATCCCCTTCTTGGACTACAGGACTTACACCATGAGGGTCCTCTTCCCAGGCATAGAGGAACATCCTGTACTCAGAGACCTTGAGGTAAAAAAAAAAATGACTTCATGCGATGTAATTTGTCGAGGTGTAAGACTGTAGAGATCTTATATCTTATAATAGGAGACACGGGGAATAGTCTAGGACATACTAACTGCTTTAGGGCAGCGATCCACAATATTTTCATCAAATAGAAAGTCCCTCTGTTTTGTTGATCAGCATTGTTCACAGAAATTCACAAAAAAGGCAGCTATGGCTCTCACATAATGACTAAATTGTGAAGTAGTTGCACTTCTTCAGTCCGTATCAAATAACAATCGCAATCCAATTAGCCTGATTTGAGCGAAATGCAAAACGAGCGAGCAAATTGCCATTGTGGTGGGTCACAGTAGGTGAAATTGACGCTGATGTTGTTTGTGTTGCCGCCTGCCAAACAAAAGCCTTTTGACAACTGACAACCTCACTTTCTCACGAGCAAACAAGGCGCAGCGCTCAATTCAGGAGCACGCTCTCATTAATAACTCCACGATATGAGACTGTTTTCTTCATCCACCCTCAAAAACAAATTAAAAGTCAATCAGAGGGAGAAAAGCATAAGAAGGAAAAAAAAAAAAAAAAATCAAGTCATTTATCTCCAGTGGTGACATTGATAGGCAGCCATAATTGAGCAGGTCGTCTTGTTCCATTAGGAGAATGATGGACCCCCATTCCACTGCCCTCAGGGTTGGCCACTCTATCCCTGATGAAAATTTCCCAGTAATAAGCAATATTAATTATGTTTTAATTGGTATAAATGCCAAACTGTATGAGAAGTGTTATGCGGAATAGGAGCCTAATGAAGAAAGCAGCAGACTTGTCTTGGGTGGTTGATAGCTGCTTAATTGTTATTCACGTGTCAGAGAATTTAAAGTAAGAAATTTAAATTTAATTTTAATAGCACAGGTGATGGAGAGAAATACAATATTTAACTCCTTTTAGACACATTTTTGCATATTTGTTTCATGACTTTTCAGATTTTATTCTTAGTACTTCAAATATTTCCATCTATTTTTTTGTTTTTTACTCTTGATCTCAATGGAAACGATCCAGCTTCTCATTTTCCTCCTTTCCAACCTGTGGAGATCAAGCGTGGCTCTGTTTGATTAGCGTTAAAGCATGTTAAAACAATCATGTCATTGCATTGAACAATAAACACCGTTAGAATCATGTACAAAAAAGGCAGAAAAAGATTCTTTGCGCCTGTATTCACACCTTTTGTGTATATATAATATTATTATCCATACACAGAGAGGCAAGCAGACTACACGTGACAACACAACACAGTGCATATCTTGTCAAGTGGTATGAAATTAGACTTGCAACTTAACAAAAGCTCCCAGCAGATTACAAGGGGTTCCTCCATGAAAGGTAACAAGACCAAACATATGGTGGTTGACAGCTGCATTGGGTGCAAAGGGATGCTGTCTTAGCGTGAGTGCTCTTGACAGATAAAAAAGGACCCAAACATAATCTCCATAGGTGCTGTGAATGCATGTGTGGCAGTCGAGTCTTTTAAATGGTGCAGGGACAATCTGGGCTCAGACAAGGGAAAATCACATCACTGCACTCCTTTTCAACTTGCATTAATGTGGAACACGGAAGCATCAAAGTAATAAACACTCCCTGAACAGAACAGAACACAGACTGGAAACCATCATCTATGAAGACTCTTCTTTTTCTTTCCGTCTCTGTGTGTCCTTATCTAAACTCTAAAATGGTTTGAAAATGAGTTATGTCAAAGGCATAATATGACATTTAAATATATAGATCTATGTGTCATCACTGTATGAATGTGCTACAGAGGATTTTCTTTTGTTTCCCCATAGGTGCCCGGCTACCGCCAAGAGCAGGTAGAGAAGGGACTGAAGCTGTTTGGCCAGCTCATTAACAACAAGGTCTTCCTGCTGTGTTTTATCCGCACTCTGGAGGCCCAGCGTGGGTTTTCCATGAGGGACAGGGGCAACGTGGCCTCGCTTATCATGACAGTGCTGCAGAGCAAGTTGGAGTATGCCACTGATGTTCTAAAACACCTGCTGTCCGACCTCATAGACCGCAACCTTGAGAGCAAGAATCATCCCAAGCTGCTGCTCCGCAGGTAGGAAGCAGACGTACAATAAGTTCAGAGTTTTCCCCTCCCCCTCCTCCTCCTCCTCCTCCTCCTCCTTCTCACTTTCTAACAAATATCTGCCACAGACAGTTTTGATGTTGCTGCCTCGCTGTATCCTGTATAGAAAAACAAAGAGGGAGGTCAGAGAGAAGTCAGAGCCTCGCCATGAAATATTGAATCACTGACTAACTTCCATACTTTTTCAACTTTGCTGAACACGGGTGTGCGTGTGTCTATTGGTCATTTTTATCCTTTAACTTTTTAAGGGCTGGATGTAGCCTTTCACTTCTCTGTGTGTTTACATGTTTGGATTAACCCATTTGACCTTGATGCGCTGGCTCAGTTTCAGAGACACTGAAGGCCGTTGCCATGCACATTGTTAGAGAAATAATTAGGGGAAAATTAGCAGGGAATCCGATTACAAATAGCTCAAGAGGGGGGAAAAAAAGAATGATTTATGGGAGAAAAGCGACAGGGAGCAAAACTGGAAGGCTCACACTCACACACTGGCACAATCACAATCCTCCCTTGGATTTTCAGTCAAAGGCTCAATAGCATGCACTTGAATGCAGCACTGTATGTGATTATGCTTCCAGTCTGTGGTGTTTGGTAAATCTTGATGATTAAGGTTACTGGAGGAAAGTTGCTGTAAGGCTGTGTGTGCATACATGTCCATATAAGTATACAGTTTATGCCTTTTCCCCTCCTCAGATTATTTGACAGGCATATCATAAATTTAAGTGTCTGCCTCACTTCATATTCTCCCTTTGGCAAGAAAACAAAAAAAAAAAAAGTATCTGTGCCAGTAAATTCAAACATGACACGCCCATGCAGAGAATACTGAAAGAAATGCTGTTAATCACACTGTCCAGAAGATGAGGTGCACACATTCACCTCATGAGAACCTGTTGTCGACTCTGCATGTTGATGCAAAAGAAGAGATTAATGCCGTCTGGGGCGGGATGCATGATTAATCGCAGCCAGAGTTCACTGAGCTTGGTGGAGACGCAAAACAATGGCGTAATCGCTGATCCTGGCACTAGATACAACGTAAGAGATGGCGCGTACAAACAGGAGACGATAGTCAAGGACAATGGGGACGCATAAAGCTGTGTCAACTAGTGAGGGAGGAAGACAGTGGTGAAATGAGCTCGTTTGACCACTTGTTTTACATGTTATCACAGCTGTATGTGCTCGACACCGTTGATCTCATGTCATGATGTTAAAGTTAAAGTCAAATTACCAAAGAAATACTTGTTTAAATGCAGCACACCTCCCTCTGTCACGTTTGTCCATGTTCTACTTCCTTTTCATCATGAGAGAGAGAGAGAGAGAAGGAAAACCCTGAAACGGCGTAATTATAGTGGGTTCATACTATAAGCATGTTTCCAACAAATGCGTGCCCAGTTTGATTGCCCATTTTTATGCACACAACTGTGATGGTTAGAAATCATCTCTGTCTTCATCTCTTTCTCCATCCTCGGATGCGCTTATTAGTGTTTCAGGATCCCAGCGTGCGTCTCAGTGGTGATGAGGCAGTGTGAGCAAGCTACACAGCCCCATAGGGTGGGCTGACTGGCATGTCCTTGGATAACAGCTTAAAATAGCTTACACAAGAACAAGGCTGTGAAGCTGAAGTTTAATCTGCTCTCGTAAAGATAGCATCTGTTTTTCCTCCTCTTTTCCAACTTTCTCTTCTCTCTTTATAATATTTGTCATTTTGAATAATATTCCATCCAACCTCCTCCTAATGCTCACTTTCCACGATCATCCTCGGTTCATTTCCCTTGATTGTCACACATTTGCTGTCCTCGCGTCTGTCCTTTTTCCTCATGTACTTGCTCTCAATCTATATTTCAAGCGCTCTTCCTCTGCTCTGCCGTTTTCCTGATTGCTAAATCAATGCCTCCTCTTCCAAGAAATCTGTGCATGCGTGTGGACATGTGTGTGTGTGTCTGTTTCGTCTCTCCACACACAAACACACATCCTTCCATCTGTCCCATCTCAAACCTGCGCTGAAGCACAAGCACCAGGCAAAGCTAACTAACGAAAGCCTTTGCACAACCATCTGTCACTTTCCTTACAGCTTTCTCCTTTAACTCCTCTTGCCTCTCATCAGTTTTCCACAAAGTCTCACACACACACACAAATGCACGTTATTGCCAATGAAAAATATGAAGTGTGGTTTAATATAGATCATTATCAACTGTACTTTAATGATCGTGGGAATCGAGCGCCTCACACTGGCAAGCCTGACCTTGCCAACATGTAATATATTACACTGTTTTTGTGCCACAGCACATTTCATGGCACGAACCCAAACATGGGTTGTTTTTATGTTTTTGAAATGCAGCAGAGGAAAATGTTGGGAGAAGATTGTCTGGCTAACCTTAGATCTGCATCAAATCGCCATTTTTATCCCTGTTCCCTTTGGACTGTGCTATGATTGAGAAAGGAGCATAAGCAAACTGGTGGGGTTGTGCCAAGACTCCTTGTTACTGCAGGGCTGGCAACCATTGCCAGAAGCGCACACACAAACTTGTTGTTGTGAGGACACCTCTTAAATATAATACATTCCCTAGCCCCTTACCCTAACCTTAACCTGCCTTACCCTTATCTTTACCCTAATTATTAATACCCAATTCTAACCCTAACCCAAAATCAGGTCTTTACCCTGAAAAAGACCTGGTTATTCAGTGTTGAGATGTCTTTTGTTTGTATGTTTTTTGGACCTCACAAAGATATAAATACAAGTGCACACACATACATTGAACTCTAGTTTCATCTCTGAATACATACACAGTGGGATTCATTTGTGCTTTTTGCACGCCAGCCATAGAACAGCCCTGCACTTGTCCACTTACTAAAGTGTGCACAATCTATTGGATTGAGGGAAAGGAAAAGAACGTTTTAGAAGAAATGATGGGGAGAGGCTTTGCCAACCTTTTTCTTATTCTCCCTTTTTACCGCTCCTTCCTTCCCTGCTTCCCTGTGCACCACCTCCTCTCTCCACCCTCCTTTATTCCCTTTGATAGATGGGCTTCATTTGTAGAAATAGAGAGGATTTGGAAGTGCGCACGATTACAGGATCCAGAATGAGGGAGGGGGGGAGGGAGGAAGGGAGGGAGGAAGACAGACAGACAAACAACAAGGACACATGAAAGAAAAGATGAAACGTGACCTCGTGACCCTGGGCTCTGTGGACAGAAGAAGAGTGGGAGGGGCAACAAAAATAAAAAGTGCTGGAACACTGCGATGCAGGAAGTTAATCCCCCCCAGGTGTTGTGCCAATGTAGGCAGGGGGTGCCAGGCCAGCCCACTGGCACAGCGGACATCACGCCTCAGTGTGGAGCCCCTTAAATAGGCTGTCTGAACAGTGAAGGGTGGGAGGGCTGCAGGTGGCAGCCCAAAACACTTTGGACACACTCTCACATGCACGTGAGCACAAGGGACACTAATCCTGAAATACTGATGCTTACGGTAGCAACAAAAGGGTGTGTGTGTATGTGTGTGTGTGTATGTGTGTGTGTGTGTGTGTGTGTGTGACAGATTACCCACACACCCCTGCTGCTGGCCAAGAAGGCTGCTGTCAAAGGATATCCGATCCTTGCCTCTCCTCATTTTCCCCTCGCCACCACTGCTGTTGTTATTATGTATGCATATTAGTCATTCACACGGGATCGTTCACACTGTTGGCCCAGGTCAATAGATAAACACATAGCATTTTGCCACACCAGTGGAGCATGGAAGCCAGGCAGAGAAAGAGAGGGAGATGTATTCATTCACTTTCTATTGTGCACGGATCGAGTGTTCGTCCAGTGAATAGGTGAGGGAGCGCTTAATAATGAGGCCAGTGTTATTACAGAGCTGCTCCAGCCCCTAACGACATCAATCCATGGGGATCAAATAAAGGCTTTTAATTGCTTTGCCTCATATTAAAATCCCCGCCACCGTAGGCGAGCTGGCCGTGGCGTGCCTGAGCATAAAAAGCCAGCCCAGAGATTGTCTGACAAGCCGTCATATAGCATGTGCAGGCGGCTCTCTCAATTCATGTCTGTGCAATTATGTTTGTGTAACGAAGGCCTATTCATTAGCAGCGATTATCTTTTTTTTTTTTTAGCAGAATATTTGATGGCGGTGTTGAATATTCATGATGGTAATAGGAGCGCGGGGGGGATCACGTGTTCATCATGTGCTCTCTGTGTGTCTGCAGGACTGAGTCTGTGGCGGAGAAAATGCTGACCAACTGGTTTACCTTCCTCCTCTACAAGTTTCTGAAGGTAACAGTTACACACAGTGTGCAAAGTGAGTGTTTGTGTCGTTCCTATGTTAATCCAGGGGAATTAAATCACAACAACACTATGCTGACTGAGCGCATGAGCTCCACACAGTATTAGAACATTTAGATCTTTAGATTCCCGGGGCAACAGTAAAATAATACTACTTAATAACTAAATGTTATGCTTTAACTACCTCTTCAGATTAATCATGTGTTGGATTACTTTAGCGAGCGTCTCTGCTAATGTGTTAATGTGCCACTTAAGAGACGTACAGTAACTTTGTACTTTTTGAGATATAAGCTGAAGGCTAAATGACCTCTACCATCCTGTTTCACTCTCCGTCTCCCCCGTCAGCCCGTTTACTGCAGCTGGGAGGAAAATAAAAAAACATTGAACAAAGGCCAACGTTTGATTAACGGGCTGTGTTTTTGGGGAGTAGATGGAGGTGGCCTCAAGAGTCTGTCTCGCGTGGCATTTTCACAGTTTATCAGTCAAACATCTCCCAAACTCGGGCTTCTATATTGAGAGGTGACGTGGTGTTCTTTAATTTAGGAGAACAACACAGTTTTGTGACACGACGTCTATAAGTCTTACTGGGAAGGTAAAACGTCACATAAAAGCAGCGACAGCATTCTGTTGAGATGTTTTCTGAGGCATTATTATTATTAAACTGTGCCGTCAGTGAGTCAAAGTTTTCTTACTTTTTGCTCCTCTCTCTTTGCAGGAGTGTGCGGGCGAACCACTCTTCTCCCTCTTCTGTGCCATCAAGCAGCAGATGGAAAAAGGCCCCATCGACTCCATCACAGGAGAGGCGCGCTACTCGCTCAGCGAGGACAAGCTCATCAGACAGCAGATTGACTACAAGACACTGGTAAAGGTTTCACCCGGGGTCTCAAAAGGGGGGGACGGACACTTAATATGCTTTCAGGGACACGAGGAGAGGAAACCAGGGGTGGTTATGGGTTGTCGGTCATGAGACGTGCAACGGGACATTAAGTTGTCGTCGTCATAGTTGTGGCGACCTCACTTCCTGCCGAGACTGGAGGTGTCAAGGAAAAACATCTTAGATTATTCATGTGTATAGATTATATAACCATGCTCTCCTCTTCTGAGATGTATTTCCCGTAGCTGTCTGTTGTTTTTTTCCCATTCTTTGCGATGTGTTTGTTTCAGCTTCGTTTCTCTCTTCCATCGTCACACGTCTTTGTACTTCGGGGAATGCTGATTTGCATACTCTCGTCATTGTCCACGGTGAACTGTAATAGGCGAACAAAAACGTCCCGGGAATTGATTCGTGTCGGCCTTCTGTCACAACGCAGATATGTTATTTACACCGTCGTAGATATATAATGTTTGGGGTAACGCATGCGTTCATAAAAGATAACCTGTTTACGCTCTCATTTATAATATGCATTTGTGTTCATTTTGTAATTCAGGTATTTCCACACCAACACCAGAAGCCAGTACTGACAGAACAGATGAATATGATAATATTATTCTAATTAGCTGTTTTGCTGCTCATCAATCGAGGGAGCACATTACTGTCTCTCTGCTCTCTCTGAGAAGAGAGAAGAGAATTTTCCCAATGGAAAATGTTTTTTTTTCCTTCTCTCACAGGCAAAGCAGAAGCAGTTGCAATGAACCATAATGATTTACACCACGCAAACGGACACTGGAGCACGGCACAGTTTCATTGTTACACTAGATCAACCTGGAAATAACATTCATTGCCAGAGATGTAGAGTTTATCTTACGCCCAGAAAAAACAACTATCTTTTAAGATGACAACAGTGAGCAGGGATACTGCTCCAGCACAGCTGGACGTCGTACAGTTCCTCCTCACAGTGTATGTGTGTGTGTGTGTGTGTGTGTGTGTTTCTGCGAACAGGTGGTGAACTGCATCCATCCCGAGAATGAGAAGAGCCCAGAGATCCAAGTCAAGGTGCTGAACTGTGACACCATCAGCCAAGTGAAGGAGAAGATCCTGGATGCCATCTATAAAAATGTGCCACACTCGCACCGCCTCAAAGCCTCTGACATGGACCTGGGTATGACTCTTGTCACTTAAAATCTGGAATGTGCAACAATAGTAAAACCATGTTTTTAGCATTTAAGGTGAAACTTCTATCCATGTAGTGTTTTGTAGCGGCTGAACTTAGACGCCCATTGACTTCTCCACTCAGCCCCCAAGTCTTCTTAGACACAGAGAGGTAGACTTGACTTCCTGGCTCTCAGATATCGGAGTCTGGTCTTGTCCCTCCCTGAACTTCCCATCGACTGATCCTTTTCGTCGAGTATTGTCTGAGTCAGATGATCGATCGGCTAATCAATGCAGATGCTCAGTGATCCCCTCTCTACAAAATCTTTCTCTCTTTTGTGGGATTTTGTCTTTCATCATGAATGGGCTACTTAGCCCAGGTTGTGCAATTGTGTCGCATTGTTAAACTGGCGTCTAATAAACTTTTAAAATGACTTCAATGAGCCCCATGAGGAGAACGCGGGTGCATCAAAATACCTTTTCTACAAAAGATAATCTAGTAATCTGACACCGACGTGTGTGAATGTGAGCATAACGGTGTTATCCATGATTGTTTGTCTGCCTGCCAATACCTACAGGCCGTCTCTTGGCCACGCCATGCTTTCTGTGGTTTAATATTGTCAGATGGATTTTCCAAGCCCCTGTTGTGTGTTCAGAATAGCATATTTATAACCAACCCCAGATCTATTATGGGCTGAGTGCATACCATAGGGAATCTGACTGTGATAGGTAGGGAAGAAATTGGTTTAGCCTTTTGAAGACACTCCTGGATAAAATTGTTTTATGGCCTCCCTTTGGGCAGGATGTGTTGTTCCATTATTGTTTCATTACAAACGGGAAGTCGCAGTTGTCAGAGTTAGGTGGCCACTCAATCTGTATATGTATGGTTATGAGTGTGAGAAGGACACGGCGGAAATCCAAGCTCACCACTGAACGTGTGCGTTTACGGTTCGTGTCCAACTTTCAGACAGTTTTAAAACACCGCATGAATGAATAAGAGCGGTAAGTTTGAGTTCCAGTATTCTAATTCTTTACACACGTACAGCCGACTGTAGTAGCGGATAAAGAGAATGGATTCTGTAGCCAAACTGTTCTGAGAAAGCTTGGCCAAGAGTGTTGTTACCCAAGTATTGTTATTAACTCCCCTCCACTGCAAATCACAATCTTCTGTCGGACGCCGGAGGAGATATGACCCGAGAGCGAAGAAGCGACAACGCTGTGTTTGTGTCCCCGTGTCATCTGAAGCAAATATGTGTCACGCTCACAACTCTGTGGAGCACAGCAGTCAACCACAGCCGTTCTCTTCACTGTGGACTTCCACAGTGTTTACATATAAAAAGACATACACACGCACTATAGTTGTGAGGTAATTCACTGTGTGTATATATAATGCATTCTTAGCCCCTTACACTAGCCATAACCCTCTCCACCACATGCCTAACCCTAACCCTTAACTTGTAATAGACCTTTTTCAAGCTACCGCTGAGCTACAGTTGCATTGTATGGTCATCATAGCATTGCTAAAACAACAAATCCAAACACACCCTCAAAAACACCCTCTAATATTACGAGAACCTGCTAAAAATGTCCTCAAAACAATGGGTTTGAACCTAAACGTGTCCTCACAGCCTCGTAGAGTCACGCGTGTACAAACACACGCAATCTCGGTTCTCTGTGGTTCCTCACCGAATGTATTCTTTTATTTATTCTTCCCGTCCCTTCTTTCTTTTCATCTGTTTGTCTGTTTACCGAGGGGTTTCGACTGGAGACTGTGCTCATTTGCATCTTTATGGAAAGATGAACTGTACAGGCGAAAACAACAGGGGGATCTTTATTTTCCTGCAGATTTTTCAGATGCTAACAGAGTTGTGGTCAATTCTCCAAAGATGGGCCTCATCATACACCACAGTGATTGCTCCTTTGTTTCCCCCGTTTGTGATCAGGATAGGAGATGACAGTGCCTGACGCAAGTGGGAAACAAAACGAGGAGCTCAGTCACAATAACGCATTCATAAAGCATAAAGAAATAAAGAACGGGGGGGGGGAAGCTTGTGCGCATGTTTGCCTTTGAGATGGTTTTGATAATGTTGCCATTGTGTTATGAGATGTTTCTATCACAGCTTTTGGTCTCTGTGGTGAGTAGTAGAGGTTGCACAGATGTCCTGGTGTGTATGTACACTAGTGTCATTTAAACATGGGGTCATATCAATGCCGTCCTGCTGTTTAAATGAAAGAAATTATCATATGCTTGTTAGAAAGTATGAAGTATTTGGTTAAGTCGTGCAGTCTTTGGGCAGAGCTCCACGTAGCTCCACCCAAACTCAGGCAGCGTCTGAGAGCAGAGCATCAGGGCCATTGCTGCTGATGGAAAAGGGTGTTAGCACATAGCTGTAATTGTAACATAACTCATTGATCAAACCAGTGAAATACACTGAAAATGACTGATTCTAAAATATATATTTATATATATATATATATATATATATATATGCAGAGAGAGAGATGTAGTTTTCCAGTTTCTGTTCACAACATAAGGACATCCACACAAATCCGTTATTTCTTTCCCAAAGGCTTGTCAGAATGAGACGGCGCGATTTTGAGATAAGACAGATGCACAAAAAAAGGGTGAAAACAAAACAAAACATCCTTGCTAGATAAGACTTGTCATGTGTTTATGGGAATATGAGGAGAAATAGTCTGATCTTTTTCTTTTTCTTTTTTTCTTCCTCTCTGTTTAAATTTGTGTGTGCAGAATGGCGCCAGGGTAGAGGACAACGCATGATCCTGCAGGATGAGGACGTCACCACTAAGATTGAAACGGACTGGAAGAGACTGAACATGTTGGCCCATTATCAGGTACGCTTATACGTTCAAATGTGGACAGAAGACGGATTTTAATAATAACTTGTAAGTTTGGTTTTGGTAGTGACTAGTTGACATTCAGACGAGCACAAAGAGTTGTTGTGGAAAGGAAAAACTAGGTGTGCAGCAGCTATGCAAGCAGCCGCTGTCTCCTCCAAATGAAGTGTGCGTGTTGCCTGAATTAAATGTCAGCGACAGCGAGTGTCAACAGACTTGGAGTATGTGGCGCGGGTGGAATGGATTAGGGAGCTGATTGGAATCAGAAAAGATAAGATAATGAAGACAGAAGTTAATTCATTTTTTAAGGCCAGGGAATAAGGATGCTCTATCTTTGACAGACAAAAGAGAATTAAAAAAAAAAGGAAAGAGAAAACTGGTTAACCAAAAAATTGGTTAACCAGTAAGGGACATCATAATGTATCATAATAAACTGACCAGACACTCTGAATGGAGTCATGTACTTTCTTTTATTAAACCAATCTGGTCACACACTCGCTCGCCATTGCATCTCAAACTGAGGGAAAAGTTCAATCTCTCCACGTCATCACGGTATTTGCCATATCAGATCGCTCTGTCCCATATTGAGATGTATTACTGGAAACCGTGGTCTGCTCTCTGTCTTTATCCACCCCTCCAAATGTTATTTCCCCAAATGCCACTCCTCCTCTTCCTTATTTCATTATGTTCCATTGTGATTTTCTGTTTTTTTTTTATATCCGTGGGTCAGTGATCAGGGAGCATGCTTAAGGGTGCTGGAGAGTTGAAGGGGCCCCCCCCACAGAGGAATAAAGAGATTTGCTCCGTGGGCCTCCTGCTTACAATAATATAAACATATTATGCAGAAAGAGCAAATTAAGTGACTGGGTGAAATAATGATACAATCTTAATGGGACTCTGACACACACACACACACACACACACTCATATACAATAGGCCCCAGTCCCATCTACTCACACCATGATAGAGGTCACTTCAATTAACCCTGTCTTACCTTGTCGAACGGGTAGAGAGATTTTGCCAAATAAGGGTACACACAGACTCTCTGTGTGTGTGTGTGTGTGTGTGTGTGTGTGTGAGCTGTATTAATTGAATCCTGTATGGCTGATTTGGGACAGAGTGCACAAATGACTCATCTGTTATTCACTTGATTCTCGTCTATACCGTTACACACACGCCTACACACCGCCCTAGAGGAAAGGTTTTTATTAAATAGAGACTGTGGGACAGGCTTGTACGATGCTTTGTTAATCTCTGCCTCCCCCCCTGTCAGTCATCGTGTGTGTGTGAGGCCTAAATGGAGCACGTAAGGGTAATAAAATATTCTATCTTTATTGCCCTGCCTCCTATTATGAAAATGGAATAGATGGGGAGAAATATTCAAAACGACACCAATAGGATGATCTATGGCATCTTTGATCGGTGCTGTTGGCTTCACAGTGGTTAGCGCCTTTGCCTCGCAGCGAGAAGGTCACGTGTTCAAATCCCACATCACCCGAGAGCCTGTCTGTGTGGAGTTTGCATGGGTTTTTTTTTCTGTGTGTTCAAATACATGCAGAAAGAGTGTTAGACAGATGCACAGATAAGAAAACAACTGTTGTTTTTAATAGTTATTTACAAAATATGTGTGTGTGTGTTTCCGCAGGTACCTGATAATGCAGTAATGGCTTTGGTTCCCAAGCAAGTCACAGCCTATAATTCAGTCAACAACTCCACTGTGTCTCGAACTTCTGCAAGTAAATATGGTAAGTCTTATAACATTAGAGTAAAAATGTGCTGATTTATTCATCATTTTACTACAGAAAGTGTGGAAGGAAATACACAAGTAGTGTACAAGTACTTGCCAGGCTGCCGTTGCTTTCATCTCAAAATGATGCACATCTACTAGACCCTACATGACAATAGACTTGGCTTTAAAATCGCTGAAATCCTTTCTGTAACAATTAGAGACCAAATGGACTTTTTCTCTCGGCCTCTCGAGACTCCAAAGTGAGTCCTCTCATCCTCCAACGTGCCCGCGCTTGTATCCGCCCGTCCATCTGCTCCCGCGTCTCCTTGAACCTGAGAAACCATTAAGTCAGCCCGCTGATCAAAGGGCCAGCCTCACTTCCCACAAACACTTCAGACACATCAAATGTGCTTCCACATTATTAGCATCGCCTCATCTCCATACCATCTTGCCTGTCTGGCTCCAAATGAGACCAGATAGGACGAGGCGAGTGCTGTGACTGAATGCCTACACGATACCTTTGTCAATTTTATATATTTATTTATTTTATTTTATTTTTTTAAAGGGACTGACTTCAAATGCAACAGTGCGATCTACTTCACGACTAGCGTTGCACGTGAGTGGCAGGGGAGAAAGTTCAAAGATTAAGACAAACAGTGTAATAGTTGAATCACAGAAGGGAAAGTACGACACTCTGTGTTTGATCTCTGATGTAATGTTTCCATCAAAAGCCACGAGGAGAAAAGGAAACACCTGCAATGTGAGGAGCAGGAGCACAATCCATCTCTCCCGAATATTACTCTTGACTCCCTTTCAGCGTCATAACGTCTTGGAATAAAGAAATGTCGTCAAATGAATCATCTGCTCTCTCTTTCTGCCCCTCACACACCCTTGCACCCACTCAAACTCAGAAACAAGGCAATTAAAAATAATACATTATGAAAAAAATAATACAAGTGATGACAAATTGACAGCCCTGTACAGAATACTTGACACAAGCATTACAACAAACCCCCTAAAGTGCCCTACAGGGGAGACGAGCATTTTCACTTGATCATACATCCCATAATCAAACCCGGAGCAGTCGATACACAGAAACACAGAACCCCTGAACTCTCTCCTCCTTGCACACATTGATTTCTGTCACTCTCTTTCTCTGCAAACCGCACCCACCCGTCAATGTTTTTCACACTATGTAAACATTCATTGAACGGCGTGTTTGGAAATGTCATCACCACTCTGGTCACTGGGTGGCACCGTACACGTTTCACTTCACCAGACACCTGTTTGATTTTTGGAGACTAAGTCTTTTTCTTTTCTTTTTTTTAAAGTTTCATATCCAATCTCGCCTCATTTTGTGCTTTTTGTTCTTCACAGAGAATATGATCAAATACACTGGAAGTCCTGACAGCCTGCGCTCTCGCACTCCCATGATCACTCCTGACTTGGAGAGCGGGGTCAAGGTCTGGCACCTGGTGAAGAACCATGAGCACGGCGACCAGAAGGAGGGCGACCGCGGCAGCAAGATGGTGTCCGAGATCTACCTGACGCGACTTCTGGCGACCAAGGTGAGCAATCTGTGGCCTGAAAATCTCAAGTCTTTTCTTTGGAAAAATGCTTCCTCTTATCTTATTGTGCTGCACGTTGCCATATGGCTGAGGGTTAAAAGTGTATCTGTCACATCTGTTGCATTTTGATGCAGTTCACTGGGTGAAAGGCTTAAAAAAAAAAAGTCGCTCCGACCTTCACCGTAGTTTTCAGTGAGTCATAATACATTCACCGTTTCAATTCAAGGTGTTTCCTTTGGATTATTCATCTCTGCAGAAAAGATTATTCAGATGTATTCTTCTATCCCCTCAGGTTAGAAAGAGAAAATAGACTTTTCTGTTGGTTTGCTTGTTGTTGTGTTATGATTATTATTGTTGTTGCATTGATGCAGTCGCATAACTAAAAGGTTAAATACAAACACTTCCATGACGGTATTGTAAGGTGTTTGTGTGATGGGAAAAAAATGATCAGGCTAAAGTATAAATGGTTATAAAATGAGTCTCTTTGAATGTTTCTTTCAACAATGGCCCCAGGGAAGGGGAAGAAGCAGTTCATTTGGTTAAAGCGGGAAATGTGACTTTGATCCAACCACTGAATGTAAATTACCAATCCACTCTTTTATATATATATATATATATATATATATATATATGTACATAAAACAAAAACACCTTCTTCTTTTCACATCAAGACACCTATTCTATCAGACACACAGAGCTGCAGAGGCAAAAAGGTAATGTTATTATGCAGGCAGGCACATTCGGATCCAGTGAAATTCCAAATAGTTTTTGGATCCACTTTCCATCAGAGAAATGTCTTGTGTTTATTAGACCACAAAAACTAACCGTTATATGCCACATGTCCACAAATTATGTGGCACCTTCAGGCAGCTTTTATTTGAGTCACTATAGCTTAAATCTGAGTGGAGTCTCGACTTCCCAGTGTGCAAATCTAAGTCACTAAAATAGCCTGAGCCATGTTGCTGTTGACTGAGTTTTAAAGGTTAAATTTGATGCAAAAAAAAAAAAGGGGCCTATTCTTGGGGTGGAAAATAAGAGTGTGCCTGCAGTGGAGATTGAGTAAAGAGTCCTGGAAATTGGGACTCATGGACGCAGTAAAAGTGTTGGAGAATAGTTTGTGAATCACAAATATCACAATGAAGACGGTCAGCACAGAAAGATCTGTGAAACAGGACGTGACAAAATGACACGTGAAAGAAACAAATAAACAAACCGAAGCCCTAGAAAGTGAGATGTAGCACCATGACATGTTACTGTTTAGACCTCCGGACCTGTGCACATCACCTCCTGGCCTCTGCACGGTGCTCTATTTCCCTGCTATTATCTTATCCCATTGCAGAGTGCAGGGAAGGTGGATCCTGACCGTAGACAGCACATCATCTTTCCAGATGGACTGTTTTTGTGAAATAAACGGTTTATCTTGGCTGGCCATCTTTCTTGGTGAGAAATGACGGAGGAGACAAGCAGTATAATTGACTGCATTTGGCTTTCAACGTGCCAATAAATACCTCTCCCTGGCAACGCCGCTGACGTCTCTCATATTAGCTCCATCAGTGTCACTCTGACGCTCACGTGCGTTGAGGAGATTGCATTTTTCAGCCCCTCACTTTTACACTCGGGAGCGCGTGTCCATCTCAACCTCCTCCTCCTCTCTCCTCTCACGGTTGTTTGCTTGTGTCTCATTTCGCCGAGGAGGCGCGGCGGCATCAAAACATCCGCGTGACACATTGTGTTTAGAGTGCGGCGTAATGACAGGGTGGACGGTCGCGCAGAGGAGCCGTGTCGCAGTGTGTCTGCAGTTTGAGCTCCTGCAGAGAAACAAGAGAAACCCGTGATGATGACAGCGTTGACGTAGAAGTCCGCCGGAGATTGATGATGACATAAAATGTCACAGCGTCGGCATTTGTGGGCTCACACAAAGTTTTTTAGTGTCTCCGTACGCACCTTTATGCAGGCACGCATACAAAATGTCAGGCCGTCTCTTGCCTGTTAATGCACACTGTCATTTGAAAGGCCTGTGGGCTTGATATAGTGATATGTGATTCCATCTTCATAGAAAAAAAAAAGAAAAGGATAAGCTGTCGGGAATGTGAGCCACATTAGAATTATAGCCGTGATTGTCGGACTAACAGGATTCTCTCCTCCCACTCTCTTTTACCTCTTGATTCCATGATGCGGTCACCTGCTCCGACCCAAATTGGATTTTTATTTGCCAGCGCGTGTACACACCTCATCTGCCACACTTAATAGCAGTTTTTTTTCCCTGATAGGAAACCTCTGCCGTTTCATTTCCATCCTTCACCCTCGCCTTCTCCCATGCATCCCATCAGCTCATTCTTTACAAGAGGATTAGATTCTCTCACTCTCTGTCTGTCGTCTCTCTTCTCCTCCTCCTCCTCCTCCTCCTCCTTAAAGTCGCCAACATTAAATCAAATTAGGGTCAATGGTGCAGTGTGGGAGCTAATCCGGCAGCACAAAGAGGCTTAGGAGATGCGCCTCCTGTTCCCAGATATTATTAAAAGTCAGCTGTGAAATAACAATTTCCCCCATCAAAGCTGCAAGCGGATTTAGGGGCCGGGTCTCTTAGATAGGAGTCAGACACATAAGCATCGAAGCAAGGGACAAAGTGACTTGCACTTCTCGAGTTAAATCCAATCTTTCTGTCAGCTAAGCACTGGTAGGTTTCCCAAATTTACTAGACAGTAACAATGTCATTCACTGGCTCTTTGTGCCCTGTTCAATAGAGATAGTGCAGTTTTAGTTGTGTATGTGTTAATGTTCTGTTTACAGTTTTCAGGAATTTTCTCTCTTTGCAGTGATGTTTAATCTGGTTTACGGTGTTAAATGTTTTATTTCCATCTCTCCTCCTCCTCCTCCTCCTCCTCTTCCTCCTCCTCCTCCTCCTCCTCAGGGTACATTACAAAAGTTTGTGGATGACCTGTTTGAGACCATCTTCAGCACGGCCCATCGAGGCAGCGCCCTGCCACTGGCCATCAAATACATGTTTGACTTCCTGGACGAACAGGCGGACAAACACAACATCCATGACCCACATGTTCGACACACATGGAAGAGCAACTGGTGAGTGTTCAGTGTTGTCTGCCAGATAACACACTAATCAGGAGGCTTTGGATATATGAGGTAACAGGTGGACACTTCAGGGAAAATGAAAGCTATGGGGAACTGAAGGACTTGTTACCAGTGACTGGTAAATGTTAATGAACTAAAGGTGTTGACTTTGCCTCTAAATTCCCCATGCTTCAATCCGATTACCTATTTCTGGATATGCTAGAAAAATTGGCCCAGTCCAAGTCTCCCCCATGGACCCTGTGGAGTTTGTGCCCATTTTTGGCAGAATCAACCTCTGGTTCCATTCATAATTTATTTCCATCCACCCTGTTTTTATTGCACTGCAGACATAATCAGTTTATTTAGGTACATTTCACATGGCCTTGCCGCGGTATTGGCCAGTGTCGGTGCCGAGCCTCACCGCATGCATCTTCCCTTTCTAATACCCATTAACCACAGGGGTGTGTAATCTTCATTAAAGCCAACCACTAGGGGCTAATCCAGTTGGCTGCCAAGACTCTCCATCCGTTATCACCGGTAACTGGGCCAAAAAATGCCCGTCACTGTGGAAATCACCATAGTGACAAATGTTCACTCCCAGGTGCAGGAAGTACACCTCTAATTTAATATCCGCTGATTAATTTAGACCATCGTGACCTCTAAGCTTCCACCTGAAGAGATTGGTGCTGGTTAAATAACCAGCAGTGCACCAGAATGTGGTGAGGAGAAGGCATGAAAGGGGTGAAGAAAGGGAAGTGAGCTCAGTGGGAGTTAAATGCACACTAATATCTCATTAGCCTCCTGGCCTCTGCCAAGATCCCAGCATGCATCACTCAGCCCAAGGCTCAGGAGAACCGTGGCAATGGGAAGATAAAATTTATGTGCACCAGGGGACAAATATAGAGACGGAATTGGTAGGGGGATAAAGAAGAGGAAGAAGTATTATTTACTTCATGCTATGGTCCTGCTTTTTGTCCTTACCCATGTGTGCTTTCTTGGGCCATTCACACAACGTGTTAAGTGTTTCCTGAGAGCGCGACGGGCTCTTACATTAGACTTTTAATAGAATGGGCTCACACTAGAGAACTGTGAATGAAAAGCAATTTATCATAATGCACCATCACGAAAAGCCACTTAGATTGCACAGCAACAGTTTAATGCTGATGCCACCACAGATATGGTCTCAGATGTGGGATGTGCATATACATATATATATATATATATATATATATATATACACACAGTAGTATATGCCTGTGTGTCTCTCTCTTACCTTTAACCTTTAATCGTCTCAAAAAAACTGTGATCTTTGCTGCAACAAAAACTGTCATTTTGTCTGATAGCGGTGAATAATCCTGCCAGTGCCCCTCCTATGCAGGGCCCCCCTGTACTATTAAACCTAGCAGACCCATCATCATCATACACACCATTAACTACAACCCATCCCAGCAGTCGATCGACAGACGACTACACCCTACTGTTGCCCCCGCCAGCATCATCGCCAACTAAATCACAGTCTCTGGGGCTTTAGTTGTTTATCCTGTGACAAGGTTGCCTCTTATTTTAGCGTTGTCATGACCTTTTATTTTAGAAAGAACTCATAAACCGATGATTTGGTTATAGAAGCTTTATCTAAAAAATCCCCTGCATTGGAATTAAAATTGATTTGCTCGTTGCTTGACAGATGAAAGGGACCTGCAGTACATATAGGAATTTCTTTCTGACCCCTCTTTACTTTTTAAATAAATCATGTCTGTATATTAGATGGTGCATTGTTTAAAATTGTGTGTAGTTGTGTATGTGTGTATGAACTAACTCGCTGGCTCCTAAAGCAACTCCAGATGGTATATTTTGGATTGGCGACAGCAAGTCAGCATCCCTGCTTATCCTCACTCCTCTGAATCTCGTGCATGTTGAGATGGTAACAAACAGAATTTTTAATTATTTTACAGCTGACACACGCAATAACGCTCACCTTCTCTGCACGTAGACATCCATCCTCATCCCCAAGTACTTCATAGAGCTCTATGTTTTAACCTTAAGTTGCTGGATGAATGGATTATTATCATAATGGGATAGATTGTGCTGCATTCACCACATGTGTGATCCTTTGTTTGCGAGTGGCGAGCAACTTAATTTCACTGCTGCAGAAGAGGGACAACATCCTACAACTACATGGAGTGTGTTTCTCTAACTGTTGTTTTCATATGCTGGATATTACCAGTTGAAATATTAATAACCAGGCTGAGTAAATCATTTACAGTGGTGCTGATTTGCTCCTTGATAGTGGTTTGCAATCTTTAAATCTTTCTTTTGTTTATATAGTGAGAGGAAAGGAATGAGCAGAGTTAGCCCTGCATTATAACTCGCTCCCTTGAAAACGGAGTCTACTTTGAGCCACGAAATGCACCACACAACAGTATTTAATCATGTAAATAAAGCCACTCTATAAAGTGCAGCGCATATTATATAGCTGCCTATTAACTAGTGGGCAAAGAAGCCACAGTTCTACGATATCACACACTTTCATCAATCATAATCTTTCTTGCTCTGAATTGGCTGCATTTTGCTTGTCCTGCATTTATAGAGAGAGAAATGTTATTTTAATACATGAGCTCTTTTTGGCTCAGCTGCTGTAATTCCTCTTGAATAAGAGATGCCCTTGATCTTGGCAGCTGATATTTAACCTAATCCCTGACCAAAGGGGACTAATCATGTCCAAAAAAACTACACAGTGTGAGTAAAAATGCTTTGCCTATTTTCAACTCAGCGGATAAAGTGCACGTGTGATTATGGTGGTCACTTTGAACACTAAATTATGCAGCGGAAACTCTACATTAAAACATCACACCCCGATCGACTTAAACCACAGAGCAGCAGCAGTAGCGGCAGATTGTCAACAATCACAGTGGTATAGCAGTGGTGTTAATATCCCCTTTGATCCCTGTGCATAATCCCAATAGATGATTTGCTTAGATTAATTTTTAAATCCATAGTGCAGTTTTTTTTTTTCATCCTCTGAATCCAAATCCTCTTTGGTGAGCTTGTGAATGGCTTTGTGGGAGGTTGTGCTTGGACAAGTGCTTAAAAATCACAGCACCTGTGATATTTAAATGATTGCATTTCACTTTTTTTTATTGTTTTTGTTTAGTTTTTTTCCCCCCTCCCTTGCCTCCTTTGTTTGGGTGCCACAGAGAAACTCATTCAGGCTGGAGCTCAAATATGGTTTTAATTGATTTTTTGCTGTGTCAGCTAAAACCCTCACGCAGCCCCAGAGAATAGTGTAGATACAGAGATCCAAGTAAGCACGCGCAGTTTGTTTGTTACCACCTGAGCCCTTTTAGACACAACACACAGATAAGATGGGCCCTATATGCAGAGGGAAAAAAACACAGCACAGCAAATGAACAACAGACTTGTATGTTTTTATTATTCTGGACAGGTGCAAAATATAGAAGCCACTTGCACAAACAAGGTGATATGAACTGTGTCTCTGTGCTGCTCCAGTGAGGACCTCTGGACACTGCTGGAAAAACGAGAGCCAGCCACCACCTGGTTCTAAAGATAAAGGCTTTATTGAATTGAGCACACACATCAAATAGAGAAACATCGGCATTGGTCTGTGTACTAGCTTTGCAAAGTGAATGCAGCCTCGTCCCCCTGCCCGGCGCTTAATACAGTATGTGCGCGAGTGTTGCCTGGCTGGAAGTCGCAAATTTAAATATGTGGCATTTCGGGACTTAATCTCAGAGAGGAGTTCAACCAAACATAAACCTTTCGCTTTATTTAGCACCTTTTGTTTCTTTTTCTGTTTACACGGCTATTTGAAGCATTCACAATGAAATGTTAAAATATTGCAAAATGAAACGGCATGCTACCATATCCTAGTTCGACACCAATGGAAAAATGTTTTTCTTTTCTTCCACTCTTTTGCAGCCTACCTCTGCGTTTCTGGGTGAATGTGATCAAGAACCCCCAGTTTGTGTTTGACATCCACAAGAGCAGCATCACAGATGCCTGCCTGTCTGTGGTGGCTCAGACCTTCATGGACTCCTGCTCCACCTCAGAACACCGCCTTGGGAAGGACTCACCCTCCAACAAGCTGCTTTACGCCAAGGACATCCCCAGCTACAAGAGCTGGGTGGAGAGGTAAAAGCAGACATTTGTACACGTCAATACACTGGATGGATGAAGAGAGGATTTGTGTGTGTGTGTGTGTGTGTGTGGGGGGGGGTGTTCTCTCTTATGTGAGTGGAAAGATCAGAAAAGCTGCATTAGCCATGTTTCATTCCAATGCATTCACTCAATTTTAGCACTGTGATCAATGGGCCATTAAACACAATCCAAATTACAACACAGTAGGAATAAATGTGAGCACCCAGGGCATGAGAGCCACAGTACTGAGGAGTCTGTGTGTGTGTAGGAAAAAGAAAGGAGAAAAAAAACAGAGAGAGAGAGCATTTTTGATAGTAGCAGGGAGCAGAAGGAGGTAATTTGTTAAAATGAGAGTTTTATTAAATTTATTTGTCATCAGGGGAAGCTAGTGTTCCTGTCCTGAATAAAAGATGGGGGACTGTGAGGCGTTCAGAGTATTTATGTGTCTGTACCTTTCGTCACAAGGCAAGCCTCAGGATGAGTGTGTGTGTGTGTGTGTGTGTGTGTGTGTGTGTGTGAGTGTGAGTGTGTGTGTGTGTGTGTGTGTGTGTGTGCCCCGCTTGAATGGGTGGAATCAAATGAGGAGCTTCAGGCTCAGGACTGTACTCATTAGTCCTGTTTGTCTGCATGTGGTGTCTCATAAACACAAATAAGTGTGAGGACACAGTGTAGAGTCATACGTGGATATATTTGGACGCTATAAGCAGAAAATGATTTCTGTGGGACTGACTGACTGAACTTCTGACACATTTGAGCTGCGATTAAATGGAGAAGTGTCGCGGAATTAGTAAATTAAGCATTTCATTAAAATTGGCATTCACTCCTGTGACTAAATACTGTAGAGCAGGGTTTCTCCTGATGTTTCCCTGCTCCAACACACCTGATTGAACCTGGTCAGCTCATAAGCAAGCGCTGCAACAGTCTGATGAAGACGTGTTCATTTGCATCAGGTCTGTTGGAGCAGGGAAACATCTAAAACATGCAAAGCAAAGAAATCCTGCTGAAAGAGGCATCAATGAAATGTCCTTCTGTTTATGAAACTCTTTTATAAAGATTCTCACCTGATGAGCAGATGCATGGCGATCAGTCTCTGTGACTAACTCTGTAGAGACAGAACACAAGTACAGTTTAACCCTGCTGTGGTCAATGTACAAGAAAACTGATAATAAAAGAAGTTGAAAAAGGTGACATTGAGAAGAAATGTTATACTAATCATCAAACTGGCTCAAAATAATGAGTCAAACATTCACAGTGCAGGATTAAAAAGATCATTTGAAGACATCAAGGTAACTTGGAGGATAATGTCAGAGTCTCTTGTCCAACAGCTGAAGAGTTCAGCAGAAGCCGGCTGATGCAGCAGGACAATGACCCTGAACATCAAAGTAAATCTTCTGGAGAAAGGCTTCAAAAAGAAAATCCACCTTTTGGAGTGGTCCAATCAGAGTCCAGACCTTAGCACACAAGCGATGCTGTATAGTGACTTCAGAGAGTGGGAATATTGTGTCTGTGCTGAAGCTGCACACAGACAAACAACTTGTTTTTCATCTTTTCACTGCAAAATGAGGTTGGACTACTTATTAAATCAAAGGGTTCACACACCTCCTTTTTTTTTTTACCAGCACTGTGAATGTTTATTAGCAATAAGAACTTCAGAGGGGAAAACATAGATGATAGCAACTGAAATCTGAAATTCAAAACCTTAAGGCTTAAATTCAGAATTATTGATGACTGTCTCAAGCAAACAAAACTTTTTGTTTACTTAAGTCTTTTCCCCTAAAGCAAGCACACCTGGTCTCTACACTAACAATCCCCTGCTAGCAAGCTCCCCGACAACTGCCCTGCAGCACTGAACAGGTGTTCATATGTGTGTGTGTGTGTGTGTGTGACCTCTGTGCAAAAGCTACTACCAACACCCACCTGCCTTTTTCCTCTGCTCTGAAGACTTATTTCCTGGCAAAATATCTCCCCTCTCTCTCTCTCTCTCACACACTCCCCCAAATCAGCCAGCCAAACACGGGGCCTGTCCTCCAGCGGCTGAAGCTGCAGGAATTTAATATGTAAATAAGCAGCTTTAATTAACATAGTTGATAGGGGCAACACAGCTGCTCCTGACAGTGACTGATTGCCTTTACCTCAATGCAGTGTGTGTGTGGGTGTGTGTACTGTTGTACTGTGCTCAAAGTTAAATCCTAGGGCCTGTCGGTGTCTAACATGACTGCATTTCAGTTATGTTACTATGCAACACACTTGTTACCTCCGTGCTACGTACATTAGTTAAATATCCTCAAAGAGCATCAAGCTCCAAGGAAATCAGCAGCACTATCTCTGTAAAAACACTCCACTGGATGAAATCTGTGATTCTGAAATCTGTGATTCTGTTTCACACTAAATTTCACTTTATCTAACAATGTTCATGCTTTTTTTTTTTCTCTTCTTCTTCTTTCTTTTTAATAGATACTACTCGGACATCGGTAAGATGCAGGCGATCAGCGACCAGGACATGAATGCCTACTTGGCAGAACAGTCACGGATGCACATGAATGAGTTCAACACCATGAGCTCCCTCAGTGAGATTTACTCCTATGTGGGCAAATACACCGAGGAGGTACGTAACATTGTCACTCTAAACACATCACAACTGTGATAGAGACATGATGCTGTAGGACTCTGTATGTCAACAATCTCAAGTTGTTATTCTTCATCCGCTCTTTTCACAATATTCCAACAATATTACTGAATCTGAATACACGATAAACATTTAAAGCTATATCAGTAGCTGTATGTGGAGAAGGTGGAGGCTGCAACCACAGGGTTACTCTGCGTTGGTTATAATTACATCAGGTGAAGGGCAGATCCTCTCTGTCTCTCTGTCCGTGTCAATCCGAGTAGACAAAATGAGGAGCGTGATGCAGCAGTCACGCCACACATCCAGTGTGAACCAGGCCTTAAGCAATTCACCGATTACTTGACTGATGCATTTGTTTCCTGTGCACCACTGCAACTGTGGAGAAACGTCAACTTTTAATCTGTAAGTTAGCTCCATCCTCCACAAGGAGTCAGCTACAGTCTCTTCAAAGCCAACATTCTGCACTGCTGCATTTATTCTCACTCGTTAGTGTTTTCTACTGTAAAAAAAGCAGCATTTCCACTAATGTTTGTGTGTTTACCTCTTGTCCTGTTGGCAGATTGTGTGTTCACTAGAGCAGGATGATGCAGCCAGGAAACAGAGGTTGGCCTTCAAGCTGGAGCAGGTGGTGGCCTTCATGAGTCTGGAAAGCTGAGGACCGCACTTCCCAGGGCGCACTGGGAAGAGACCCCATCAGAAACCGAGCCGTGCCTGAGTGAAGACTTGTCCCCATCTTTTTTCATCATGTGACTTCCTCCCTCCGCCTTTCAAAGATGACTTCTTCCTCCACCTTTTTTCCCCCCCACAAGAAATATTCCCGTTTCCTCATCCATTTTGCTGCATAAACTAGTTTTACCTGAATATATTTGAAGGGTGGGTTCGAGCTTAAGTTGGCAAATCCCACAATGCAATGTGGGGGGAGCCCTCAGCTGCACCACAGGGAGCGCTCAAAGGGGTGATTGCTTGAAAGCTGGCCATATTGGCGTACCTCAGTCCCCCTGCTGGAGGAAGTAAGAGGGAAACATTTTTATGTTGCCTTTAAGAATTTACACTGACATGTAATTCTTTAAAAACCACACTGTTGGGCATCCATTTTGTTGAACTTTTTTTTCCAAAATAGGATAGTTAAACTAAAACCACCTCTAGAGTCCAGCTTATTGTAGTTCTATATTCACTATATACAGACGAGAGGAAACATCGAAAAATGATGACTGCAAGCCAAATGAACACCTCTGAAGAAAATTCATGCAAGGATGGATGGTTTGCCAAGTTTACACTGTACCTGCAAACAAAGCATACATATCTGTGAAATTTGGGGCGAGTCCAGGCAAACCTAGAATGTTTTTGTGTTCTTTCAATGTAGCTGGAGTTGTATTTAAGAGTTAAGACTGATCGGGGTAGGGAAGGATGAGTGCTTCTCTGAACTTTTCCCTCAATGAGACATTACTGACAATAAAACTTTACGAACCAGAGTATCTCCAACTTGTACCCCCTTTGCAACATCCGCACATTTTTCTCTGGCCAGCATACGTTTAACTTGAGAGAAAATGCTCATGATTTCTGCTTCCGTCCGGTTTATGTGGTTCCTGCAAAATGACCCGATTAGACACAACCCTAGAGGCCCCCCCCCCCTTCCTCGACTCAAGTTGGATCCTCTGAAAGAAGCACACAACCAACTCTGGAAGACTCTCTCTTTCGACTGCTAACCCAAACGCCCAGACGCAGTTGCTTCCAATCTCGTGTCGTCACTGCGGCAGTCTATCAAAGCACACACACATACAACACGCACAGAAACACAATCAGCAGCTGCCCACGTATCTACATCCACCGTGAAGGTTGAAGGGAGGAGTGGACTGTAAGACACTTGCTTGATCACTCACAACAAGAGTGATTCAGTGGAGTGAAGTCAGAGATGGCTGACTGCTACCTAAAGGGGGCTCTGTTGGGAGAGTAGCACCTTTTTTCCTTGGATGTTCTTATTTAAAAAAAAGACTTTTGTGTGGAGAATTCAAAACGGGATGGATTTCATCAGTCAGCCGAAAACCAAAGGAGCTTGAAATTTTCAATACGGTCAAATGTATTTGTAAAGTGCCACTGAGGAAATGACTGAAAAAAAAAAGGACTATGTAAAAGACAACCACTACAAGGACAAAAAAATATTGTGACTGGAACTTAAAAAGAACCCTGTGTGACTTTTTCTGACCTCAGTGTGTCGAGTTGCGAGGCTCTGAGGGCGACACGATCTGATCCTCCTTTCTCTTTCCATCGTCCCCGGGTCTCTCCGGCTCTCGGCACACCGTTCACCTTTGTGTCTGGCTCCTGACCAGTTTCCTTTTGTTTTGCACAACCGTTGGAGATGGTAGCTAGTTGCATACAGCAAAATCCCAACTCTTCAGTGTGTAACTGTCGAGGCGCTCTTGTCTGTATTAGTGTAGTTGTCCTCAGTGGCGGCAGGGGGCGGCCTTCTCCAAGCCTCAAAAAAAAGAAAAAAAAAAGAAAAGAAAAATCCGATTAGCAGAGCAGGAACAGAGCAAAAGTGATTTATCGCGGTAGAATAACAAGTAAATGATAGACATTAAAGTTGCTAAGACTTGTTGGATGTGAACCTCCACTGTGGGAGAGAGCGACTGAAAGAGAGATGATGGAGGCGCCCTCCGTATCTTTTGACCTCTGCCCTTTCTTTTGCCTTGACAACGTGCCCCATGTGGTGATGTGAATGTGTGAAGACCGCCCTAGGTCCACCTTGGGTCCTTTATTGGCTTTTTAAGCGCATGTAAAACATAAACAATTTAAGAAACTTATTAAAAAAAAAAAAGAAAAATAAGAAATTTAAGCCTTGCAATGATGATGTGGATGTGTTCTTTTATCTTTCTTTTGCTTGGAAGAATCGAGATGGAAAAAGTGGATTGTTCATGTAATAAAAACTAACTTTCGTTTAAGGTGGAACCTTTATCCCGTTCATCCCCTGCAGACCTCTCATATTCATGTTTTTTGTGACGTGTTAGATGCTAAATGAAAAATAATATATACCCTTGCATGTTGACCTATTTGGATGGTACGAAATGGAACTGCCTTGCTCAAAGATATTTATATACTTCTTTACTACTAGCGACTGAAAGGTCATTGACAGCCAACTGTTCATTGTACATTTGAAATCTCACGAGACGACACAATCTACCATCCTTCTTGTCTTTTAAACTATGTCTTCCATTACAGTCCATCAGGTTCCGTTACACCGGTGTCGCCTCTGTGGCTTTGATAGAAGATGCGAGCCCAGTCTTGCTCTTTCTTTGCTGCTATTATTAATATTATTGGGTTTAAGGTTTGTCTGCTGCATTGAATTAATTCATCACGGCAACTGCCCCACCCCCACCCCCAACCCCCCCAGCTCAGAAAGCAAGAAAGAAGGTGAGTTCTGAAATCTTGTTTTCCTAGAAACAAAAACTGGAAGCTGGAGTTTGATAAGGGTCTCCACAAGTACTGTTCCTATCCCTTTTAATTAGAAAGAAAAAGTAGGAAACTATGTATACATGTGATTTATCACACAGAGGAACTTTCACACAAGATGGGACTGATTGTAGACTTGTGTTTAAGACTTTGTTTGGCAAGTGACTGTTTTTAGCCTTTTTTGTCAAATGTACGTGAGATATCCAACTCATCGTCTGCAACTGTACACTACGTTGTTTCAACCTGGAGGGGTACATTCACAAGGTGTCTGCTGGACACGTGCAGAAAACATATCAAATGGAAAACTGACCAATTTTACAACCCGCAAGAGCGACTAGATTAGTTATCAACGACTGAAACACCCTTTAGACAATTTCAAATTTCCTGCTCTATTCATGTAGCCAATGTAAACTGTGCCTAGATAGCCAAAGTTTCTCCCTCACAGCCACGTGTTCATACATAACACAAGGCGAGCGTCCCCGACTGTCGTTGTGAATCTGCCCCCCAGTGTAACAGACTTGTCTTTCATTTCTCCCCCCCGTCCGATCCCTTTCCTCTGCAACAAAGGGTCATCTGCCTGTAGCGACCTTGTGTTGCCAAGAGCACAGATAAAGTTTCCACCTTCAAACATTTTTGTAGGAACTAGAATTGTCCTCCTAGTTCAGTGTTAAAGCAGGTGTCACAGAAACATGCTAGAAAAGACTTTTACTAGAACATATTTGAAAGATAGAGTATCTTATCGAGAGAGAGAGAGAGAGAGAGAAAACTGAAACCTGGGCGATATACTGTAAGGCGAGCTTCTCTAACTTTGTTATAATTAATTGTATACCTGTGTATGTAAATATGATGCATTCCTATTTTGCAGTCAAGAACAAAATACTATTTGTAATATAGAATAAACTTTATTATGAAACCAAGAAGTTCACGATTGTGTTTGTTGTTTTTTTTGTGTGTTTTCCGGATAGAAGACTTGACGGCGGCTACGTGTGAACTTAGATTAAAGTTGAAAGACGACGCGGCAGTTTGAAATACCGTGAACGAAATTCTCCACTGCATAATAACCTGAATCCTCCTGCAAGATGTAGACATCACGATGAGACCTTCACCTGTGTGACAGTCAATCATTATATGAAACTTGAAGCATTCATTGGTAGAAAAGAAACTATCACACCAGTCCTGAATTCTTGCAATTGTAAATGTCTCTAATTTCCCTTCCCATAGTGACAGGTGCTACATCAGTCAGGCTGCATGTTCAGGGGATGTTGAGGTCTCCGACTGTCTGCTGCCAGACAAAGCGACAATGAGTAGATGCACAAAGACCTGGTTCTATTGTACCCCGACGTTTCTAATTACTCTTTGTGCCGTTAACTGAATGTATGCACTGTGTACAGTGTAATACGCAAGACCTCATCCATGAAGACAAACCCCCTATGTGGTTTTCTTTAGAAAGAAGAAGAATGGAATAAGCATTTAAAGTATCCACATGATTCAAATTACTGTTATATATCCAATTAATTCAAAGCCTTTGGCCTAGTTTTCCACGGTACCACTGGGGGATGATACAGAAAACTAGGTTTGGCATAAATCCATGCACGGGGGAGGTCAGCGCTCGGAGTGCACATTCTGAATATGAGTCACTCAAAATAATACGTACATCAGCACCAGACTAAAAACTCTTTCAGTCAAAATCATTATTGTCATAGTGGTTGATTTTTTTTTTGGCTAAAGAAGAAGATTTCATACCTAGCAGTGACACAGGCGTCTCATATTGTGGAGGACAAAAACAAACAAACAGAACAGAATTAAAAAGCCGGGGCCACAAATCATTTGTAGTCTGCAGAGGTGTTTCAGAGACAGTGTGGGCAGAGATCAGATTTATGGAGCTAGGTTTAATATTAGGCAAGTATACTATGTGCATTATACTCCAGCTATTTTCCAGCTTAAGTTGTTTTAAGTTTTACCCCACGTCACCACTGCTCCTTCACTTACTGAGGCTTAATGAGATCAATTATACAAACGGGATTCAGCAGAACTCAATCTGCATCGTGCACGTCACTTTCAAAGCTTTATTTACTGTTCATTTTTGCCACATTTCTGCTGTGATTGTTTGAAACCGGCTGATAAATGACAGAGGCTGATTCACTCGGCTCGCTCTCATTGTGCTTGGCTCCAAATCAGCCTATTACTAGTCCAAGTGATGCAAATGCTATTTGACTCCTAATCTGAGCGGCAGTAAAAAAAAAATAATAATAATCTCCACAGGGTAAATCCATAGATCTTGTTTACCTTTTCCTTTAATGAGATGTATCTCGTGACGTGATGGTCATTATTCAAATATCCACCGCCTCAATAATTAGAAACAGACACCCTGGTGAAGATTAGCCGAGCCTGTGAGCTTCTTATACATGAAGCCAATCTAGGAAAACTGGAGCCATAATGGAAATCAAAGTGTTGGAGATCCAGCCTCAAATGGCTCATGCCAGACTACAGAATGATGTGGTTCTGAAATGAACACGGCTAGTTTAGTTTTCATTTCTAACTAGTCTATCAGCCGCCGTTATCTCCCACAACACACGTCGCGTTTTGAAACATCAGCTTGAGGCTTAAAGTCACAGCGACCGTCATGAAAACACTTTCCTTGAGACACACAGGAGGAAAGTCAGAGGAAAGCTTTAAAAAACAAAAAACAAAAGGCAAGTAAATGTTAAACAGTGGTGACAGATGAGGAACTGGAATGATCTGTCCAGCGCAGGAGGGCAGTGGTGGAATGAAGTACAGAAAACAGAAGTACGACCCGTGGGAGGAGTATACTCATAGACAGGAGGCTGCAGCACTCATGCAGACTGAGTGGCTGAGGTGGTGGTGGTGGTGGTGGTGGTGGGGGGTAGAGGGTAGATTGAATTGGCCTTGAGTCACCCTCCATATACCAACCACTGAACTGGGAGTAATGGGTGAGAAATCGAAAGAGGGAAGGTGGAAGCGGGGGAGAGGGGGGAGTTGGTAAGAGGGACGGCAGGGTTGCCAAGTGTCACCCTAATTTTCTGACTAGTGAGCTGGGAATAATAGAAAGGAGGAGAGAGCCAACTCTGCCAGGTGATGGGTTGAGAGAGGTTGGGTGGACTTAGTGAAAGGGGGCAGGATGATAGAGAGCTGCCTATGATTGCTTCACACCAGGGGTGGTTCTCTACACTCCCATGATCACCGCAGCCCTTTCATCCCAAACCCCCTCCCCCGCGGTCAAACTTACACGCCCTGATGGGATGTGACCATGGAATACTTGCCATTTACCATTTAGATGATATGTCCATAATGTGACGGGCAGGTGGGGAGACAAGTTTTGCGGTTGAGTCAGTGTTACGGCTAAGACATTAGATAATCGATGGAAGGATGAACCCGTTTCTATCCCCTGGCCACCTCAGCTTAAAAGAGTTGCCTTCCAGAAACTATTAGATTCACTGTCAAACGGAGCTATTTGAAAGATGAATAGCCATCTATCATCTGCTGCCAAACGTCTCCTACAAAGAAAGACATGTTTGAATAACATGTCCAGGAGGAAACAAATGGTTAAGGGTCCGCGTGCCACACACGCGCGCACATTATAGCTCAGCGACGTATACGAAACCATACTGTGTCCATCATTTACAATGACTGCACATGCAGCTCAGTTATCCCGGCAGTATAAAAACACTTTGAGCTTAGTAATGGTTTGGCCTTGCTAATGCGTCCAGTCTGTCTCGTGCTCCTGATGTATCTCACTCACTGGCTTTGGTACATAAAGAGTGTTTCTTGTTTTTTCTTGCAGGATTTTGAAATTTCTATACATACTTTACTAATCCGACATGATCTCTGTCCTCACCAAACTATATTAATATTATACAATAGAGATTTTCTTATTTGGCTCCCATCGAGTGAATATCTGGCTGTTGTTTTGACTGTCTCACCGGCAGAGTGGATGGATTGATGGTAGCAGTGCAGCACGGACACTGGTTGACAGGTCTAATTTCAGCAGCAGACTCAGATATTGACAACTCCATGCGAGCAGATGGGAGCAATTACCAATATTAGTCCACCCTCCGTCTGCTCTGTCTTGGTAAACATTTGTGTTACTGACTGGTGGCAGTATAGGCAGAGAGGGAAAGAACTCAAATCCAGAAATACCCCGAAGAATACAGATGGAGAATGAAAATACACGTCTGTGTCTGTCAAAATGAAGACGGAACAATAACCACGCAGGTGAGACTCGAGGAGTCAAATCACTGAGCGTCAGGGCAGGTGTAGGTGTTGTTCGATGGCTTATACACAGAGCCTGACAGGTCATTTCAGGTCAAACTGTTTTTTAATGATTGGTACCATTCATGTTCAGATTCTCTTCTTGTAACGTAATTGATCAAGACTTTATCCGTCTTTAACGTCCTCTCCAACTCCGAGCTGAGACATCCGTTATGCTCAGTATTTCCACAGATGTTACACAACCTTTGCCCGTACTCCCCTCTCTCTCACTCTCACACACACACACACACACACACACTTCACCAAGTCTCTCTTTTATTGTCTCCACAAATCTTTCCCCCCATTACAGCTCCTGATCAATAACACCCATGCAGTTCTTTCTAAACTGCACATTTGCTCCCCAGGCTCCAGTACTATAGGACTTCACTGAAACACACATTACCAGAGCTGCATGAAGCCTATACAACAAACTAAATGATTATCGGGTTACCAATGTATTGAATTTGTTATTACTTTAAAGTCCAGTTACGCGTATAACAAATTCCTCTTGTTGATGAGTAAAAATAGAAAATAAAGATGATATTTGTTGGTTCCACGATGTGACATTTGTGCGCACACTTAACTGCCCAATGTTATAATTAACCACTGCAAAACAAGAATGACATTATTATATTCTAAACGACATGTGTTTTTGTGTGATATGGTGCAGCAAAATTAAGACTATCTTTTGCATTTATACTGCATTTCAGTATGCTTGCAAACTGAATGCCGGTAAAATTGTATAATAATAATTATTCACTAATAAAGTCGCAACATACAAATTAGGGCTGATACAATAACTTGATTAATCGATTACTAAATGAATCGTCAACTACTCTGATACATTTGATTCATCGTTTTGAGTGTTTGTAAGGGATTAAAACACATTTTCAGTTTTTTCTAGCTTCTTAATGTGAATATTTTCTAGTTTCCTTGCTCCATATAACAAATAAATCATTAGTTGCAGCCCTAATACAAATAATAGCATTGACTCATTATGGTCTTCCAAGTATTTTTCTTCTGTGATGATAATGTTAGACATTATTAGACATTAATAGAAATATTTCCTGTTCAGAGGGACGGTGAAATGAGCATTCGAACCAGTCAGTGCTTGAACCCTAATGATATACAGAGGATTGTAGAATAAAATAAAGATTTAAAATAAATATTCTGTGTCTTTCAATAAAACTACTGTCTATGATCAGTTTCAGGGGGACAAAAATAATTCATCAATCAGTGTCAGAGGAACCAGTGTGTGAGCCGCTCTGTTGCTGCAGCCCCTCTATCACAGTCAGCCACCTGTGGGCTTCTGTCCCTTGGCTCAGTCACACTACTCATTCTCAACATGTTAGCCTGTCTACAATGGACAGGAGCCCATCAGCTGGGCTCAGCGCTGGCTCGTCTCAGTGTGCTGACTGCTGCACACAAAGACACACAAAGAAGAAACCAGGAACAATACTGTGAATATGAATCAGTCCCCAGCTCAGACTTTAGCAGACTGTGCGGCGTTCAAGTCCTCGAGATGTCCACAGAGACAGGAGGGCAAACTGAGGAACACATCTGACAACACAGTACACATAGGACAGGCCCAGATTGGGGGCCTGTCCTATGGTCTCTTAAATCTGAACAGAGTTGCACCAGCTGAATATACAGTAAATGTCCATGTGTTCAACTAAAAGTTTGCATTGCAAGTGTCTGACTTGTTGGGAGACTTGTGACAACAGCTTGCTGAGAGTGTACAGATTGTAGATGGGAGAAATTATGGCAGGAAGATCATCATCTAATCCAATTCAATGGCAGCTATTTGAATAATTGATGTCGGGACATGAATTGGTCCATTCCAGATGTCCCCTGCTCCCTTAATCAATACTGATTCCCTTAATCAATGGTTGGCTGGCCAGCCCAAGGCTTTGGCTGTTCTCCCCCCCCCCCAATACAGCCATGATGCAGCCAAAGCTGCCCTCAGTCTGAGTCAAAGGTGGTTGGGCTGCAAAGTGGCTGTTTGCAGTGATAGGCTCTGGGTAATTGAGGCTCTTAGCCGGCGGGGTTTGGTGGTGCTGAGTGCTACAGTTGGGGAGTGCAGATTGTTCTGGTGTCGAGAGAAAGCGAATGGCTTCCATTGGGAAATGACTGCAGAGAGATTCCAAGACTGCTTTGAAAAGAAATCTTCAGTCATGTAGCGACCATAGACTGCACATGAAACGTGTACATAGTCTTCTGGTCTCAATCGCTAGTTTTAAGTGTTCCATAATAGTCAACATTTGGAGAAAATAGATGACAAAGCATGGTACATATGAGTGGACACCAGTGTGACTGACACCTGAAATCATCCAGCAGGTGCCTGGATGCAGGTGATGATTGCAAACTGGCCAAATACTGGAGTTCAGATTCTTATGGCTGACATCTTGACAAAAACTGCCAATTGGTAGAGACAGATTAGACTGTTATGGAAGGTCAGAGGGCTGGTGGCTACCTCAATTGATCATCAACTGTGTAAAAGATGGGGAAAGTACATTTAGAGAGATTCATAGTGATTCATTTACATGCTAATAATCAGCAGGTGTACAAAGACTGACGAATGAACAGTACACACTCTGTGGTGGGCAGAGAGAGTTGGATGCCAGGACAGAGTTGAACATAGCAGTGTGTGACAGCTGGATGGCACACCCGGAGGAGAGAGATAACCCTCAGTCTGTAGGAGCTGACAAAACAGCCACATTGCTCCTCAGAGAACTGAATATGAATTCACCTGGCTCTGCTCTCCCTCTGTTCCTGTCACTCTTGTTGTCGCTCTAAATGCCTCTCTCTTTCAAGCTGCCTCTCACTTTCTACTTTCACAATCCACGCACCGTTACATCCCTCACCCCTTTACCGTCCTCTTGATTTCTGTCTCTTTTTCAAATGTGGCTTACATCTGACAGTGCAATATTTCCTCTTCTTTGTCCAAAAATGCATCTCAGTCCACCCCACACTCACAGCCATCAGCAGGCGTAAAAGTATAGGAGGAGAACATACAGCAACCAACATATTTAACCATGGATTCCAGAGAAAACAAATACTTATTTTCACTATCCAACAAATTTAGAGCAATGTTTGTATCCATGGTTTATTACAGGACACCATTATTTTTCAAAACAAAGATCATTACACGACATACTATGACTTTTTTGTCAAATTTTGGACGACTTACTAACCTATGACTTTTTTGTCAAATTTTGGACGACTTACTAACCTTTGACTTTCTGATGCGATTTTGGACGACATACTAACCTATGACATTTTTCGCAAATTTAGGACGACATACTAACCTATGACTTTTTTGTGTGATTTTGAACGACATACTAACCTATGACATTTTTGTAAAATTTTGGTCGACTTACTAACCTATGACTTTTTGATGCGATTTTGGACGACATACTAACCTATGACATTTTTCGCAAATTTTGGACGACATACTAACCTATGACATTTCTGTCAAATTTTGGACAACATACTAACCTTTGCATTTTTGATGCGATTTTGGACGACATACTAACCTATGACATTTTTCGCAAATTTAGGACGACATACTAACCTATGACTTTTTTGTGTGATTTTGAACGACATACTAACCTATGACATTTTTGTAAAATTTTGGTCGACTTACTAACCTATGACTTTTTGATGCGATTTTGGACGACATACTAACCTATGACATTTTTCGCAAATTTTAGGCGACATACTAACCTATGACATTTCTGTCAAATTTTGGACAACATACTAACCTATGACTTTTTGATGCGATTTTGGATGACATACTAACCTATGACATTTTTCGCAAATTTAGGACGACATACTAACCTATGACTTTTTGGTGTGATTTTGAACGACAGACTAACCTATGACATTTTTGTAAAATTTTGGTCGACTTACTAACCTATGACTTTTTGATGCGATTTTGGACGACATACTAACCTATGACATTTTTCGCAAATTTTGGACGACATACTAACCTATGACATTTCTGTCAAATTTTGGACAACATACTAACCTATGACTTTTTGATGCGATTTTGGATGACATACTAACCTATGACATTTTTGTCAAATTTTGGACGACATACTAACCTATGACATTTTTCGCAAATTTAGGACGACATACTAACCTATGACTTTTTGGTGTGATTTTGAACGACATACTAACCTATGACATTTTTGTAAAATTTTGGTCGACTTACTAACCTATGACTTTTTGATGCGATTTTGGACGACATACTAACCTATGACATTTTTCGCAAATTTTGGACGACATACTAACCTATGACATTTCTGTCAAATTTTGGACAACATACTAACCTATGATTTTTTGATGCGATTTTGGATGACATACTAACCTATGACATTTTTCGCAAATTTAGGACGACATACTAACCTATGACTTTTTGGTGTGATTTTGAACGACATACTAACCTATGACATTTTTGTAAAATTTTGGTCGACTTACTAACCTATGACTTTTTGATGCGATTTTGGACGACATACTAACCTATGACATTTTTCGCAAATTTTGGACGACATACTAACCTATGACATTTCTGTCAAATTTTGGACAACATACTAACCTATGACTTTTTGATGCGATTTTGGATGACATACTAACCTATGACATTTTTGTCAAATTTTGGACGACATACTAACCTATGACTTGTCAAATTTTGGGCAACATACTAACCTCTGACTTTTTGATGCGATTTTGGAAGACATACTAACCTATGACTTTTTGATGCGATTTTGGACGACATACTAACCTTTGACATTTTTGATGCGATTTTGGAAGACATACTAACCTATGACTTTTTGATGCGATTTTGGACGACATACTAACCTATGACATTTTTCTCAAATTTTGAAAGACATACTAACCTATGACATTTTTGTCGAATGTTAGACTACATACTAACCTATGACTTTTTAATGCAATTTTGGACGACATACTAACATTTTTCTCAAATTTTGGACCACATACTAACCCATGACTTTTTGATGCGATTTTGGACGACATATTAACCTATGACTTTTTAATGCGATTTTGGACGACATACTAACCTATGACTTTTTTGTCAAATTTTGGACGACATACTAACCTATGACATTTTCTCAAATTTTGGACGACATACTAACCTATGACTTTTTTGTAAAATCACATATGACATTTTTGTAAAATTTTGGTTGACTTACTAACCTATGACTTTTTTGTCAAATTTTGGACGACATACTAACCTGTGACTTTTTGATCAAATTTTGGACGACATACTAATCTATGACATTTTTCTCAAATTTTGGACGACATACTAACCTATGACATTTTTCTCAAATTTTGGCGACATACTAACCTATGACTTTTTGATGCGATTTTAGACGACATACTAACCTATGACTTTTTTGTCAAATTTTGGACGACATACTAACCTATGACATTTTTGTAAAATTTTGGTCGACTTACTAACCTATGACTTTTTTGTCAAATTTTGGACGACATACTAACCTATGACTTTTTGATGCGATTTTGGACCACATACTAACCTATGACTTTTTGATGCGATTTTAGACCACATACTAACCTATGACTTTTTGATCAAATTTTGGACGACATACTAACCTATGACTTTTTGATCAAATTTTGGACGACATACTAACCTATGACATTTTTCTCAAATTTTGAAAGACATACTAACCTATGACATTTTTGTCGAATGTTAGACTACATACTAACCTATGACTTTTTAATGCAATTTTGGACGACATACTAACATTTTTCTCAAATTTTGGACCACATACTAACCCATGACTTTTTGATGCGATTTTGGACGACATACTAACCTATGACTTTTTAATGCGATTTTGGACGACATACTAACCTATGACATTTTTGTCAAATTTTCGACGACATACTAACCTATGACTTTTTGATCAAATTTTGGACGACATACTAACCTATGACATTTTTGTCAAATTTTGGACGACATACTAACCTATGACTTTTTGATGCGATTTTGGAAGACATACTAACCTATGACATTTTTGTCAAATTTTGGACAACATACTAACCTATGACTTTTTGATGCGATTTTGGACGACATACTAACCTATGACTTTTTGATGCGATTTTGGACGACATACTAACCTATGACTTTTTGATCAAATTTTGGACGACATACTAACCTATGACATTTTTGTAAAATTTTGGTCGACTTACTAACCTATGACTTTTTTGTCAAATTTTGGACGACATACTAACCTATGACTTTTTTATCAAATTTTGGACGACATACTAACCTATGACATTTTTGTCAAATTTTGGACGACATACTAACCAATGACTTTTTGATGCGATTTTGGAAGACATACTAACCTATGACATTTTTGTCAAATTTTGGACGACATACTAACCTATGACTTTTTGATGCGATTTTGGACGACATACTAACCTATGACTTTTTTGTCAAATTTTGGACGACATACTAACCTATGACATACTAAAGTATGCGACATTGTCATTTCGAAGTACTACAACCCAGATGGGGCTTGATCCCACAATCCTTGGCTTTTGAGGACAGAGCCTTATCCATTCGGCCAACGGGTCAATACCTGTTTTCAATTACATTTTTTCTCATTCTGTAAGACATACTAACCTTTGACATTTTTCTCAAATTTGGACAACATACTAACCTATGACTTTTTGATGCGATTTTGGACGACATACTAACCTATGACTTTTTTGTCAAATATTGGACGACATACTAACCTATGATATTTTTGTCAAATTTTGGACGACATACTAACCTATGACTTTTTGATGCGATTTTGGACGACATACTAACCTATGACTTTTTTTGTAAAATTTTGGACGACATACTAACCTATGATATTTTTGTCAAATTTAGGACAATACTAACCTATGACATTTTGATGCAATTTTGGACGACATACTAACCTATGACTTTTTTGTCAAATTTTGGACGACATACTAACTTATGACATATTTCTCAAATTTTGGACGACATACTAACTCATGACATTTTGATGCGATTTTGGACGACATACTAACCTATGACATTTTTGTCAAATTTTGGACGACATACTAACCTATGACTTTTTGATGCGATTTTGGACGACATACTAACCTATGACTTTTTGATAAAATTTTGGACGACATACTAACCTATGACATTTTTGTCAAATTTTGGACGACATACTAACCTATGACTTTTTGATGCGATTTTGGAAGACATACTAACCTATGACATTTTTGTCAAATTTGGACAACATACTAACCTATGACTTTTTGATGCGATTTTGGACAACATACTAACCTATGACTTTTTTGTCAAATATTGGACGACATACTAACCTATGATATTTTTGATGCGATTTTGGACGACATACTAACCTATGACTTTTTGATCAAATTTTGGACGACATACTAACCTATGACATTTTTGTAAAATTTTGGTCGACTTACTAACCTATGACTTTTTTGTCAAATTTTGGACGACATACTAACCTATGACTTTTTTATCAAATTTTGGACGACATACTAACCTATGACATTTTTGTCAAATTTTGGACGACATACTAACCAATGACTTTTTGATGCGATTTTGGAAGACATACTAACCTATGACATTTTTGTCAAATTTTGGACGACATACTAACCTATGACTTTTTGATGCGATTTTGGACGACATACTAACCTATGACTTTTTTGTCAAATTTTGGACGACATACTAACCTATGACATACTAAAGTATGCGACATTGTCATTTCGAAGTACTACAACCCAGATGGGGCTTGATCCCACAATCCTTGGCTTTTGAGGACAGAGCCTTATCCATTCGGCCAACGGGTCAATACCTGTTTTCAATTACATTTTTTCTCATTCTGTAAGACATACTAACCTTTGACATTTTTCTCAAATTTGGACAACATACTAACCTATGACTTTTTGATGCGATTTTGGACGACATACTAACCTATGACTTTTTTGTCAAATATTGGACGACATACTAACCTATGATATTTTTGTCAAATTTTGGACGACATACTAACCTATGACTTTTTGATGCGATTTTGGACGACATACTAACCTATGACTTTTTTTGTAAAATTTTGGACGACATACTAACCTATGATATTTTTGTCAAATTTAGGACAATACTAACCTATGACATTTTGATGCAATTTTGGACGACATACTAACCTATGACTTTTTTGTCAAATTTTGGACGACATACTAACTTATGACATATTTCTCAAATTTTGGACGACATACTAACTCATGACATTTTGATGCGATTTTGGACGACATACTAACCTATGACATTTTTGTCAAATTTTGGACGACATACTAACCTATGACTTTTTGATGCGATTTTGGACGACATACTAACCTATGACTTTTTGATAAAATTTTGGACGACATACTAACCTATGACATTTTTGTCAAATTTTGGACGACATACTAACCTATGACTTTTTGATGCGATTTTGGAAGACATACTAACCTATGACATTTTTGTCAAATTTGGACAACATACTAACCTATGACTTTTTGATGCGATTTTGGACAACATACTAACCTATGACTTTTTTGTCAAATATTGGACGACATACTAACCTATGATATTTTTGTCAAATTTTGGACGACATACTAACCTATGACTTTTTGATGCGATTTTGGACGACATACTAACCTATGCCTTTTTGATGCGATTTTGGACGACATACTAACCTATGGCATTTTTCTCAAATTTCGGACGACATACTAACCTATGACTTTTTGATGCGATTTTGGAAGACATAGTAACCTATGAGTTTTTTGTCAAATTTTGGACGACAAACTGACCTATGACTTTTTGATGCGATTTTGGACGACATACTAACCTATGACATTTTTCTCAAATTTTGGACAACATACTAACCTATGACATACTAAAGTATGCGACATTGTCATTTCGAAGTACTACAACCTAGATGGGGCTTGAACCCACAACCCTTGGCTTTTGAGGCCAGAGCCTTATACATTCGGCCAACGGGTCAATACCTGTTTTCAATTACATTTTTCCTATTTAGGAAGACATACTAACCTATGACATTTTTGTCAAATTTCGGACGACATACTAACCTATGACTTTTTGATGTGATTTTGGAAGACATACTAACCTATGAGTTTTTTGTCAAATTTTAGACGACATATTAACCTATGACATTTTTGTCAAATTTTGGACCACATACTGACCTATGACTTTTTGATGCGATTTTGGACCACATACTAACCTATGACTTTTTGATGCGATTTTGGACGACATACTAACCTATGACATTATTGTCAAATTTTGGACGACATACTAACCTATGACTTTTTGATGCGATTTTGGACGACATACTAACCTATGACATTTTTGTCAAATTTTAGACGACATACTAACCTATGACATTTTTCGCAAATTTTGGACAACATACTAACCTATGACTTTTTTGTCAAATTTTGGACGACATACTAACCTATGACATTTCTGTCAAATTTTGGACGACATACTGACCTATGACTTTTTGATGCGATTTTGGACGACATACTAACCTATGACTTTTTGATGCGATTTTGGACCACATACTAACCTATGACTTTTTGATGCGATTTTGGACAACATACTAACCTATGACTTTTTTGTCAAATTTTAGACGACATACTAACCTATGACATTTTTCGCAAATTTTGGACAACATACTAACCTATGACTTTTTTGTCAAATTTTGGACGACATACTAACCTATGACTTTTCTGTCAAATTTTGGACGACATACTGACCTATGACTTTTTGATGCGATTTTGGACGACATACTAACCTATGACTTATTTATGCGATTTTGGACCACATACTAACCTATGACTTTTTGATGCGATTTTAGACAACATACTAACCTATAACTTTTTGATGCGATTTTGGAAGACATACTAACCTATGACATTTTTGTCAAATTTTGGACGACATACTAACCTATGACTTTTTGATGCGATTTTGGAAGACATACTAACCTATGACATTTTTGTCAAATTTTGGACGACATACTAACCTATGACTTTTTGATGCGATTTTGGACGACATACTAACCTATGACTTTTTGATCAAATTTTGGACGACATACTAACCTATGACATTTTTGTCAAATTTTGGACGACATACTAACCTATGACTTTTTGATGCGATTTTGGAAGACATACTAACCTATGACTTTTTTTGTAAAATTTTGGACTACATACTAACCTATGATATTTTTGTCAAATTTTGGACAATGCTAACCTATGACATTTTGATGCAATTTTGGACGACATACTAACCTACGACTTTTTTGTCAAATTTTGGACAACATACTAACTCATGATATTTTGATGCGATTTTGGACGACATACTAACCTATGACATTTTTCTCAAATTTTGGACGACATACTAACCTATGACTTTTTGATGCGATTTTGGACGACATACAAACCTATGAGTTTTTTGTCAAATTTTAGACGACATACTAACCTATGACATTTTTCGCAAATTTTGGACAACATACTAACCTATGACTTTTTTGTCAAATTTTGGACGACATATATTGATGCGATTTTGGACAACATATTAACCTTTAACATACTACAGTGTGCGACATTGTCATTTCGAAGTACTACAACCTAGATGGGGCTTGAACCCACAACCCTTGGCTTTTGAGGCCAGAGCCTTATCCATTCGGCCAACGGGTCAATACCTGTTTTCAATTACATTTTTCCTATTTTGGAAGACATACTAACCTATGACATTTTTGTCAAATTTGGACAAGATACTAACCTATGACTTTTTGATGCGATTTTGGACGACATACTAACCTATGACTTTTTTGTCAAATTTTGGACGACATACTAACCTATGACTTTTTGATGCGATTTTGGACAACATACTAACCTATGACATACTAAAGTATGCGACATTGTCATTTCGAAGTACTACAACCTAGATGGGGCTTGAACCCACAATGCATGGCTTTTGAGACCAGATCCTTATCCATTCGGCCAACAGGTCAATACCTGCTTTCAATGACATTTTTTCTCATATTGGAAGACATACTAACCTATGACATTTTTCTCAAATTTGGACGACATACTAACCTATGACATTTTGATGCGATTTTGGACGACTTACTAACCTATGACATTTTTCTCAAATTTTGGACGATATAATGACCTATGACTTTTTCATGCGATTTTGGACGACATACTAACCTATGGCATTTTTCTCAAATTTCGGACGACATACCAACCTATGACATTTTGATGTGATTTTGGACGACATAGTAACCTATGAGTTTTTTGTCAAATTTTGGACGACATACTGACCTATGACTTTTTGATGCGATTTTGGATGACATACTAACCTATGACATTTTTCTCAAATTTTGGACAACGTACTAACCTATGACATAATAAAGTATGCGACATTGTCATTTCGAAGTACTACAACCTAGATGGGGCTTGAACCCACAACCCTTGGCTTTTGAGGCCAGATCCTTATCCATTCGGCCAATGGGTCAATACCTGTTTTCAATTACATTTTTCCTATTTAGGAAGACATACTAACCTATGATATTTTTGTCAAATTTCGGACGACATACTAACCTATGACTTTTTGATGTGATTTTGGAAGACATACTAACCTATGAGTTTTTTGTCAAATTTTAGACGACATACTAACCTATGACATTTTTCGCAAATTTTGGACAACATACTAACCTATGACATTTTTGTCAAATTTTGGACGACATACTAACCTATGACATTTCTGTCAAATTTTGGACAACATACTGACCTATGACTTTTTGATGCGATTTTGGACGACATACTAACCTATGACTCTTTTATGCGATTTTGGACCACATACTAACCTATGACTTTTTAATGCGATTTTGGACCACATACTAACCTATGACTTTTTGATGCGATTTTGGACGACATACTAACCTATGACATTATTGTCAAATTTTGGACGACATACTAACCTATGACTTTTTGATGCGATTTTGGACGACATACTAACCTATGACATTTTTGTCAAATTTTAGACGACATACTAACCTATGACATTTTTCGCAAATTTTGGACGACATACTGACCTATGACTTTTTGATGCGATTTTGGACAACATACTAACCTATGACTTTTTGATGCGATTTTGGACCACATACTAACCTATGACTTTTTGATGCGATTTTGGACAACATACTAACCTATGACTTTTTTGTCAAATTTTAGACGACATACTAACCTATGACATTTTTCGCAAATTTTGGACAACATACTAACCTATGACTTTTCTGTCAAATTTTGGACGACATACTGACCTATGACTTTTTGATGCGATTTTGGACGACATACTAACCTATGACTTATTTATGCGATTTTGGACCACATACTGACCTATGACTTTTTGATGCGATTTTGGACAACATACTAACCTATGACTTTTTAATGCGATTTTGGACCACATACTAACCTATGACTTTTTGTCAAATTTTGGACGACATACTAACCTATGACTTTTTGATGCGATTTTGGACGACATACTAACCTATGACATTTTTGTCAAATTTTGGACGACATACTAACCTATGACTTTTTGATGCGATTTTGGAAGACATACTAACATATGACATTTTTGTCAAATTTTGGACGACATACTAACCTATGACTTTTTGATGCGATTTTGGACGACATACTAACCTATGACTTTTTGATCAAATTTTGGACGACATACTAACCTATGACATTTTTGTCAAATTTTGGACGACATACTAACCTATGACTTTTTGATGCGATTTTGGACGACATACTAACCTATGAGTTTTTTGTCAAATTTTAGACGACATACTAACCTATGACATTTTTCGCAAATTTTGGACAACATACTAACCTATGACTTTCTTGTCAAATTTTGGACGACATATATTGATGCGATTTTGGACAACATACTAACCTTTAACATACTAAAGTATGCGACATTGTCATTTCGAAGTACTACAACCTAGATGGGGCTTGAACCCACAATGCATGGCTTTTGAGACCAGATCCTTATCCATTCGGCCAACAGGTCAATACCTGCTTTCAATGACATTTTTTCTCATTTTGGAAGACATACTAACCTATGACATTTTTCTCAAATTTGGACGACATACTAACCTATGACATTTTGATGCGATTTTGGACGACTTACTAACCTATGACATTTTTCTCAAATTTTGGACGATATAATGACCTATGACTTTTTGATGCGATTTTGGACGACATACTAACCTATGGCATTTTTCTCAAATTTTGGACAACGTACTAACCTATGACATAATAATGTATGCGACATTGTCATTTCGAAGTACTACAACCTAGATGGGGCTTGAACCCACAACCCTTGGCTTTTGAGGCCAGAGCCTTATCCATTCGGCCAACGGGTCAATACCTGTTTTCAATTACATTTTTCCTATTTAGGAAGACATACTAACCTATGATATTTTTGTCAAATTTCGGACGACATACTAACCTATGACATTTTTCGCAAATTTTGGACAACATACTAACCTATGACTTTTTTGTCAAATTTTGGACGACATACTAACCTATGACTTTTCTGTCAAATTTTGGACGACATACTGACCTATGACTTTTTGATGCGATTTTGGACGACATACTAACCTATGACTTATTTATGCGATTTTGGACCACATACTAACCTATGACTTTTTAATGCGATTTTGGACAACATACTAACCTATGACTTTTTGATGCGATTTTGGACAACATACTAACCTATGACTTTTTGATGTGATTTTGGACGACATACTAACCTATGACATTATTGTCAAATTTTGGACGACATACTAACCTATGACTTTTTGATGCGATTTTGGACCACATACTAACCTATGACATTTTTGTCAAATTTTGGACGACATACTAACCTATGACTTTTTGATGCGATTTTGGACCACATACTAACCTATTACATTTTTGTCAAATTTTGGACGACATACTAACCTATGACTTTTTGATGTGATTTTGGACGACATACTAACCTATGACTTTTTGATGCGATTTTGGACGACATACTAACGTATGACTTTTTTGTCAAATTTTGGACGACATACTAACCTATGACATTTTTGTGAAATTTTGGACAACATACTAACCTATGACTTTTTGATGCGATTTTAGACGACATACCTACAACCCAGATGGGGCTTGGACCCACAACCTTTGGCTTCTGAGGCCAGAGCCTTATCCATTCAACCAACGGGTCAACACCTGTTTCAGATGACATTTTTTCTCATTTTGGAATTTATACTGACCTATGACTTTTTGATGGGATTTTGGAGGAAATACTTAGCTATGACATTTTTGTCAAATTTTGGACGACATACTAACGAATGCTACATTATCATTTTGAAGTACTACTACAACCCAGATTGGGCTTGAACTCACAATACTTGGTTTTTGAGGCCAAAGCCTTATCCATTCAGCCAGAGTCTTACCCATTCGGCCAACGGGTCAATACCTGTTTTGGATGACATGAATTCTCATTTGGTAAAGTATGCTACATTATCATTTCGAAGCATTACACCCCAGATGGGGCTTGAACCCACAATCCTTGGCTTCTGAGACAAGAGCCTTATCCATTTGGCCAACAGGCCAACACCTGTTTTCTTGTCGACATAGTAAACTATGACATTTTGTCTCATTTTGGAAGACATACTATAATATGATTTTCTAATGTGATTTTGGACAACATACTTTCTCAAATTGCGTGAAATTCACTTCTTTTTATGATTAGAATTTATAATCTCAGAGATTCAAGTCATCTTCTGATGGAGTGAGCTACTTGTCGATTGTTTGCACTGAATATTGGCCCCCTAACATTAACATACATTTTAAGATGAACAGAAACTGAGAAGTTACTAGAACATACATAGGACACATGGAGGCATGGAATCCATCATTGAAGCTTCCTCCATCTTGCGACGTCACCGGCAGAGACATCTCACAAGATATACAATTTTACAAACTATTAGCACTGTAAGTGAATTAATTTAACTTGACAGACAGTGTCCAATTAAAAAAAAGTGGAAATTCAAAACAGATATTTCAGTTAGTTGATTCTAATCTCTTTAAACAACACTGTGTTAACACCCTGTTTGTCAAACCAAATTGATTATAAAAGCATTACTAGAAGAGTTTTTCCAACTAAAATATAAGCAAAGCTTATTGGACTAAATAACTCCATGTATATACTTGTCAACAAACATGGTCAGAGTTAAAATAGTAAGACAAACTGACAAACCAGGAGAGGCATGGGCAAACACACGTAAGAAAGTAGGTTAATGCAAAATGGAGGAAGAACAATGGGGTTGTAGATTTGTAGATTAAAATGTAGCATATATTAAAACAAAGAGTATTAAATCATTCTTTGACATGTTTGAAATATTTGGCAACTTCATCCCAAACAAATACAAATTACAATTACCTAATACATATCAGAATTATTCAGTTTTCTAATAAATCTTCTAGAATTCCAGCCAAATATAACACACTATGCTTCATTGGATATTTAAACTGGATGTTGTGATGATTGTTTTCTGTATTGTCTGTTTTAATGGTGCAAATTTTGTGTAAGTGTAATGATGCTGCCGTCTTGGCCAGGTCTCTGTTACAAAGAGATTTTATTCTCAATAAGACTTTCTTACCTGGTTAAATAAAGAATATACATATATACTTTGGTGTCTCAATGGTGGCCAGGATTCAGGCTTGGGCTCCAGTTTCAGTGCAGTGATCTGTGGACAGACAGAGGAACTGTGTGAGTACGAACACACACAGAGCTGAAACTAAGTTGCACCAAATTTCACAAAACTTGGTGGAAACATTCGACAACCCAAGATGAACAAAAAAGTCCATTGAATCCATGGCATCAACTCAACAGGAAGTAAACCATTTTGAATTTGGAGTGCATCTTGGTGATTTGCACGTCATGTAAATTAATAACCTAACTGAGCACAATAATCGTACCAAATGTCAACCATCATTTTTGCCACGAAACAGGAAGTGCCAAGTAAAAACTTTATACGCGACACTGCCAGAAATCTTCAGCACACGAAAACTCAGTCAAGGGCCCGCACAACGATGCTTGAGCAACTACAGACTTTGCGATTTCTTATAACATCCGATTCAGCACAGTAATTAGGCTTGATTTGAATATATGTATTTGCTCTCCTGACTGCTAAATACCTACGTCTGTGCAAAATATCTGGCTCTTCAAGTTGCTCTTGATTCTGTTAGTCACACATTTGTGCTGAAAATGTTTAGGAAGTCTAAGGGAGCACTTTTGGCTTCACCACTGTCACAAACTGTCGAGTGTCCTTAAACCAAAATAACAGGCTACAAAGCTAAGTAGAGATGTTAGCACTGGGACTGACACCTGTTTTATTGGTTGAATACATTGATTATTTCATGTTTAAGATCAAAACCATCTTTTCCATGCATTATTATGGGCTGAACAGGTTTCAAGTCATCAGAATCCATTTGACCTGCTGAGGTACAGAAGACAATGCTACTGCATACACATGTATGTACAGTGACATAAATAAAGACATGTGCTGGTGAAAATACCTAAGGATGTGTTGCATACATGAACTCTACATAAATTATCATTTGTATGCTTGTCTACGATGCATAAGTTCAATATCCAATTTCCATTCTCAAACAAGGCTCTTGGCTCTGAAGCGACAGCTCGGAGCTGCCTGGCACTCTGACAGCATCCTTGGATGGGGGTGTTGCCATAATCGATTTACACAGCAATCACAGATCTGCACACAGCAACCTTGAACAAGTCCTTGAACACAGTCTCTCTCCACTGATCAAAAAGCCATCAACAGAGAGTGAGTAATGAATTGGTTGTTTATGTGGGAATTTAAAAATCACAATCACAACACTTTGTCAATAGCTTTGCCGCAGCCGCGGTTGTTGTTACACTTTTGTTTGATGGGATGAAAAGACACTAAATTACGCCTGGCTGTCACCACCAGCAACCGTCATCTAAATGATCAGTGAATCAGACTGATGTTTAGGTATGAATGGGAGTTCAAGAGTGTGACACAAATTTAAAACAGACATGGTACAGAAGGAAAGAAAGTGGCAGGCAGGGTGACGGGAGACAGTTTCTTTCAGAATTATTAAATATTTAAGATCGAAACCAAGTTGCTTTATAAAAGACAACAGCAGCAGTAAAATCCTGAGCTGCCAAACCACCCACTGCAAAGAAGCCGTGCTCGCAGCCCCATTATTTGTGACTGTGGTAGCAAAGCTGTCAATTTTATACTGCCATTTCCTTCTATTTCCGTGCCTTATAAACGCCAATAATGTCTGGCATTTATTTTACTGGCTACACAGAGAAAAAACAATGGGGTGAAGGCTTGCTGTATACTGACAAGGACCAGATATAGCAGAGCAAGACACTTGTGAGATTCACTGTCCCTCACTGTCAGTATCCATCCGTTTACCTCACTGCCATAGTGGTGATGGAAACAAGCATTCTCGTCAAAGGCTATTAAAAATGAATGAAATGAATGAGCAGATCACACAAGGCTCTGAAACACTCGGGCCATTTTACAGCCCTGGTTACATGATCACCACTCTCACTGTTATTTCAGCATAACAAGATAATATTTAATCCCCTGCTGCTCTGAGAGAGAAACACATGCACACCGTTAATGAGTCAAGCAATTAACTTCTAAACGCGCAGCAAAACTTTGTCACCAGGGAGATAAACAGACCTGCTGTCTTTGCACAAGGAAATATTAATGATTGTTGTCCCAATTAAATCAGACTACAGAGAGAAGAGCAAGCAGGGGGACAAGGTTTTTGGGGGGTTTAATCTGCTAATCGATCATCCTGACACAGGTGTTGACAACCTGTCATCGGAAGGTGACAGTGTTATGTCCAACAGCCCGTCACAGGAGTGTATATGACAGATCTGTCGGTAGGGTTTGACTCTTAATGGGCCCTCAGGTCACACCGCAGCCAGCCACAGTGTCATTTAGGAGGTCCAGAGGTCACAGTCTGGTCGACCAAACACACAGAGAGCCCGTGGTAACCAGGGGCGTCATTGTCAGTGGAAAAGACACAGCATGTGTGTGTAAAGTTTATGTGTTCGTGCAGTGTCAGCGTGCAGATGGAGGGGTCTGTCTGTAAGGGAAAAGAACAGATTGACGGAGCGGAGAGGGAAATACATTTTTCAAATGTCACCTTGCCTTGCCACCCTTTACGCTGAGAGAAATAACGGTGTGAAATGGAGCACCATGGGAAGGTAGCTTGAGGACAGCAGAGAGAACCCGACTCCTCTCATTATTATTAGGACTTCACGGCTCATATTAACTGTAATTTGCGGGTGTTCTGCCATAGTTTCAACATCTATCAACAGTATATTTAACTTTTTCTTTAAAACCACAAGACCCTGTTTTCCTTCTCAAGCATGAACGTGAAAGAAGACTAAATGGTTTTAAGACTTCTGTACCCCTACTGGTACAAAGAGGTTTGGTAGTGGCAGCATCATCATGCTTTGAGGATGTTTTACAAAGCAAAAAAATGTACATTTAATCTTACTTAAAAACTGGTCCAAAGCTCTAAGGACCTATGAGTGGGCCAAAGCTGTTGTCTCTCCAACAGGACAATGATCACAAGCAAACAGCAATGGTATAACTCTTGCCCAGCCAGAACCCTGCAGAGAACAATAAGCAAAACATTCTATAAAATACATTTCAATACTCACACACTGCTATGAGTATTTTTTTGAATGCCCTGCATGCATACACTTCTTAGCTTGGATTCCGTAAAAAAAAAGGATAAAAGTGTTCCACAGCATGTGAAGTGTCGACTGACCTTCAAGGTGAAACTGAAAAGCTTTCTAACACAGACTCTAGAGAATAGTGCATACATGATGGTGTGAAGCGGCTGAAAGGATTTAAATGTCACATTTGTGGCACAATAGAGTCTGCGCTGCAGCAGAATGTGACACAGTACTGGCAAAAAACCTTATATTATGTGCTTAACTGGAAAACCGCACAATTCACACTTACAGCAACTGGTTTCCATTTTAATGTACAGCCACGAGAACACCACAAAAACAACAAAAACAGCAGTGAAAAAAAAGATAGAACAGTATTTGTATCCAAATAATCCAGAAAGCCAATCACAGAAAAAAACCCTCTTTACTCACAAAGGATCAGTGCAGCACTGGAGCAAGTAATCAGAATTATTATGAGACATTCAGAGGAAATGTTCACCCTTCTACATTAATCCAAGCCTTTTCTTTCACGGCGAAACACCTGGCAGGTGACGCGCACAGTTTAAAAGCATATCACTGATTCCAGCTGAGCGCTGCCATATGACGTGTGATCTGTTTGCTCTATGCCAGAAAGGAAGTTTGACACCGTCTCCGCCCGCACTTCAAAAACACATCAATCAAGTCAGTCAGAAAATGTCAGAGACCTTCCACTTGTCATTGTGGGCTATTTTGCTGTGATTGATGATATGATGGTCATCTCCCTCTGTCCCTGCCCACTATCTCCCCCCCCCCCCCCCCCCCCACACACTCTCTCTTAGCCATGCATCAATTTGCACACCATGTGAAAAATAACAAATGGCACAAACAATTTATGAAAAACAATTTACTGAATACCCTCCAGCAATTTAGACAAAATATTCTATTTTACTAAAAGAAGGGGACACAGAACAGAGACAGACGGAGACGAAGAGAGGGGGGGGAGATGTGTCAACATTGCTTTCTATATTGAAGTTTAAGGCGTAGAGGCTACGGGGGGGAAAATGTGCATATGGTTGTTCTTCTCTCACATGCATGTGTGTCTGTGACTTGAGAACAAAATGTGCTTTAAATATTTGATGCATGCTGATAGGCTGTGCTGGCCTCTATACGCAGTATGTGTATACAAAGATCTATAAGCGATGTTCTCATGGGAGGGTTTGTATAGGGTATGTGTTGAACTGGCATCAGTACTGTTCAAGCCTTTTCTTCTCTATTTTACTCTCCTTTTTTATTTTTCATCGGCTACTTCCTAAAACATCACTAAAATGATTGAATTGAATATAAGCATTCCTTATTCAATGTTGTTACCTTTCGTCCATCTGTCTATCACGCTGCTCCACCCGCCCCCCCCCTTGCCCTCCCCTCAAAACTGTCACATGGCCTGATGAAATGAACTGATGAGATGATGAGAGAAATTGTAACCCTAATGGTCTGACATGAAGAATTGTCCCAGGCCCCCCTTGATAAATGAATTTAACCGAGCACTCGCTCTGTGGTGAACCATGCTAATTAGCCACGGCGAGCCAAACAAAGATGTCTCCTACTAATTGAGGTGAGGTCAGAGGGATTGAGAGGAACACGGGCATGCCTGTGACTGTGTGTGTGTCAAAGAGGGAGGCTCTAAACTCATCTGGCTGTGGGTTGCTTATATGAGTGAGTGTGTATGTGTGTGTGCCCATGGGAAATGACTTGATACCCCCTTAGGGGAGCTGGTAATGGCAGTCTTTCCCTTTTGAGTATTTGCTTTGTGGCTGGAAACAGAAGGTTAGTGGATGACCTTGTTTCCCAAGTGCACGGAGACTCGTCCCCAAACAGTGCACGGTTACTTTGTGACTTTTGCTATTATAATTCTACAGGGGATCTGTGTGAGGTCAGTGTGAAAATTGAAAAAAAAGAAAGGGCAAACCGCTAACTTCATTCTCGAATTACATAAGATCGCTTGCATATTGATTCTACCTACACAGTGAAATTGATAAAAAGGGACAAACAGTGCCCACTTCAGTGTCTTAAACAAACATTATTGACATGTTTAGAGCAAATCCCGATGACCTCTTCTATTTAGCCTAACATTATTGATATTATTGACATGTTTGTGATGACTTTGTCATTCCAAGGATGTCCGTATGTCCGTGATTGATCGGGGGGGACAACAATATGTCCTCAGGTCATTAGGGACAAGGTAGAGGGAAAGTTGCAGTCAGAAAGGAGGCTTTTAATTTTTTCCTAATGGGTATACAGTATAATCAAAGCACAATAATGCACCTTTCTAGTCTCGATGACCACTCAAAGCTTCTTGCTATTCACCCATTCATTCACATATTTATACAGCCAATGTGTGTCCAGCACACTCACCCTTTCACACACTGCCAATGCAGCCGTCAGGTACAACTTGGGGTTAAGTGTCTTGCCCTGGGACACATGGAACTCTACACACACAAACATTTATTATATATGCATATTCTAAAGATTATTGCCTGGAGAGATTTATGACTGTACATTGGCAGACATTACTACAGTCTATTTAACATTTATAAGGCTGCATCTCTTTCTCTATTTTTAATAATTTCATTATTTTGATGTCTCTGAAAACTGACCTTATTAAGCTGTGGAAACAAGCAGTGCACATTAACAATTCAACATCTTTTGATTGTTGGGAAATGTTTGTGTAAACCATCAGCAGTCCATCTACAGTACCTGGCTAATGTCCAATATTAACTCACATTTGTATCTCAGTTTTTGGTCTCCACCAACTCCTGAGGGAAATATCTGGCTCTTTAGCAGATAAATGTCCCATTATGTTCACCAGTTAGTCAGTGAAAACAGCTGCCCACTCTAAAAACAACGCCATTAAACTGAAAATGACTATGACAATTTGTCGTACGTTCACTATACTATGGACACATTAGACAGTTGCATTGTGTGTTTTCCAAACATGCACACAATTGTGATCATTTTGACAGCTATAGCAATATAGTTGGTGGTGTCGTTGTGAAAAGCTGTCATTTGCACAACCAATAAATCAAAAATGATGACGATCTTTTGATCTTTTGGAGACTTTTAGCAATGAATTCACCAAAAAATAATACACATTTGATCTTAATCAAATAATAGCAGTGTATTGTCAATCTGGACCATTATTAGCATTAGCTGGTATCTCATTGTAGTGAACATGGAGGAAGGTCAAACTACAATAATAAAAGGTCATATGAGGTGAGATAAAGTTAAGCAGTAGAGTCTATCGATTTTATTAGGAATGTGTGATATTTACATCACATTCGCACTCACAGTTTAGGGTCATTAATGAATATCATGTCCGAGGAGGCTCATTGGCAGCAGCCAAGACACGTTTTTGACAAGCAGTAGTAACTGTTCCCTCCCTCGATGGTCTATATTTCCGAACCTTGATCAAATCGTTGTCTTGGTGATTCAAGGTGCAGTTTGTCAACTGAGGGCGGCGGAGTAGGTTTAGAGGGTGAGGAGGAGGAGGAGGAGGAGGAGGAGGGTGGGGGGGACTGAGGACCAAAAAAGCCACACTGAGAGGACTCATGCATATTTAAGTGGGTTAGATTAAAGGTTGGTCGGCTGGGAGTCGTGTGCACCAACGAAGGCTGAACATTCTTTTGTGGCAGGTCATTAACCCTTTAATTGACTGATGGCTGGTGAGGTAGCAGATATGAGCTTATATGACCATTTCTCAGTGCCAATGTTGGTATTAATGATTATCTTGCACAAGTGATGAGCATTGACAAATGAACTATGGGTGATAAGGTCAAATGATGACACTTGAATACAGCGGGGAATTATTGATTTGACTGCAATTACACGTAAACACAGGCAATACAGACACTTGAAGGACACAACTTTACCCAAAGCAATGATCTGCTGACTGGCTCAATATGAAGTAACAGGGATGCTCAAACAAGGGTTGGAAACATTTACCTTCATGACTGTCAGAACATCTGTCTGTTTGTGAGTCTGGCTGTTCTCTAAAAAGACAACCAGCAATCTTCTTTGACTCTTAACAGGTCGACATAATTCAAAAGTCTTCCTGTGAGTGAGAGTGAGTGGGAGAGGTTGAGACTGGTGGCACCAGCATCTCACATCTAAAATTTCCTCTTAATCTTATAATAATTGGCTGGTAAGCCTCTCCACTATCCCCCACCGTAATGCCTCATCTTTCACCTGACCTTATTATTTCCTTATTTGAAGCAGAACATTTTTCACAGTTCATGAAGCAGACACTAAACCTTACAATGAAACACCAGATAAACCTTGTACTCTCTGTTTTTGGAGTATCCACTTGTGTAAGCCTTTGTTAAAGGAAAGGAAGAGGACTGCATTTGGGGAGCGTAACGGACACAACGGCAATTAGCACTATGCTCCGTTTGTTTACCGAAATGAATAAATCAGCAATGAACATTACACAGTAGGTATTAAAAAGATATAGTAACGTTTTGGTCTACTCCTGTTTTAGAGTCCACACTGAGCCAATTTAAAACCACTTCGGTTTAGCCAACAGTTTCCTAAAGAACACAACTTCTGGGCTCTTCTTTCAGCAAAGGCAAGGGTGCTAACCACCTGTATCATCTAACGCCTTATACAGCAGATGTTTCACTTCATTCCAGTGAAAATTACTATAAAAAAAGTTTTTAAGGAGTTCTTTTAATCTTCATACTGCCTAACAGTATTTCTTGCAACTGTCTTCATTTAAATGTCACAGTAATTCTAAAGTTGGTCATGCTTTTTGTACAGTTGTATTCAATTTTAATCATTTGACTCCTTTGATTTTCTTTTTTTTCTGAGCTCAGATTGTGCTAATGATGCTGTTATTCTATTGGGAAGCTTTAATACATCACTATTAAAGCTATTAAATCACTATTGCATAGTGGGGGAAATAAATCGCTGGAGGGATGGAGAACTTTCATACATAAGACTGATTTTTCATTCAAAAATAACTTATATTTTGAAATAATTGAATGCAGCATAATAATGGCAACGTTCAATAGCGTCAATAACAAGGACATAAAAGGGTCAAAGCATGAAAACAAACTTGGGCCTCATCCACACGGAAACAAAACTGTGCAATGTGTACAGTGACCGTAACAGAGGTCAAAGGCAAGAAAATAAAAGTTAACATTCAGTAAATAGCAAAACCAAACTAACTCAGAACACAAGAGAAAGAAGGAGGTGGGACTATGACAAAAAGCCAGCTCTATGTGGATAACATGCTGAAATGATATGGCATTTGTGGATTCTCCTAAACTCGTTCTTGTGAGTACTGCCAAAAGAAGAGAGATAAGAAGAAGCAACTTTCGATCAAATCTTCAACAGCGAGAGAAAGTAATTGGAGGCAAAGATAGACAGAAGTCGATCATCCAACCAGACAAAGACATGCAAATGCTGAAAAGAAACCACATAGGCTTTCCTGTGGCCAGGACTTAGAGCTGGGGCTGTTGCTCCAAAGAGATTATGAGGTACATGGGTGGCACTGATCCCATCAGGCCTCCAGGCCACAGTCAGGCAAGTCACTAACACCTAAGCAATGCCCCGAGAGAGCACCTACAGAATTACATTTGCCCCGTTCAATCTCTGAGCAGGGCCTCGAGATGCATGTGTCTCATGGAAATAATGCAGAAATGGGAAAACAATGAAATTGAGGAGATTATGCTTCTTCTCCAGGCTCATCTAAATTCCGCTCCCACTGGACCTATGCAGGCTTTTTTAGAAATGCTTCCTTTAAGTGGCAACCTTGTTTCTGGGTACCAAAGAGCATTTCTACTTCTAGCCCCTCAGGGATACAGGCCACTCATTTCAGAAAATGGAATGTACTGCATTTCTATATTCATAATACTGACATATTATGAATATTAAACGCGTTGGTTCCTGCAAGTTCTGTTGTATTACTATTTATTTATTTATTTATTCAATATCTATTTAATAATAAAAATTATGTGTATTCAATAATAACAATTATGTGTATTTAATAATAAAAAGGGCTTAATGAGCATCGTGTGAACCCATTTCACAGTGGTTTGAATCTAAAGGACATTTGTTTATATGGAAAAGTAACACAGCAGCAGTTTTAGCGTGTAAAGCGATAAATGATCTTTTTTTACAGCATGTAAAAATCTCCCTTTCTTGGCCTGTTTTGTTTGTGTGTGTGTGTGACTGTGTGGTAACTGAAGGTAGACCACGGTCACCATGTGTCCCCTCCATCTGTCACCTGGCATAATGACTTCAAGGGGCCGTGTGGTCCAACAACCCAATGTGGGATTGCTGGAGGGAATGAGGTGGGATGGGTCAACATTCATGTCACTTGTGGACATGGGGCCCAGGCCAGAGGGCTAGTGTCTGTACTTCTTCATGTATGGATGGATGGATGAATGAATGAATGCATTCATAAGCACCACTGTTGTTGATAACAGACAGATGGACGCGGGCAGCAGGGCAGACACTTCCCTCCTCCACCCAAAGCAAAGGTCATTAACTAGGACTGTGATCCACATCGGCAGTCATTACTGCTGGAACCGTGATCCCAAAAACTGACATGCTATAATGTCCAGGCTGTGTCAAGAAGACAGAATGACCGTTTCAGCGGTCATTACACAGAAGCCAACGGGTCAGTGGCTTTGAGGATGTATGGGGAGAGACAGCGAAGGGGGGGGGGGGGGGGCGTGACAAACAGAGGGCAGCAGACATATTGTCTGAATGTGTAATTACAGGGCACTGTCCGTTCACTCTTGCAATAGGTTGCTTGGTGCATGTGTGACTGCACATGTAGCCATAGCTGCGTGCGCTCTGTCTCATGTCTGCGTCTTTGTGCCATGGTTATGGTGTGTGTATCATACAGGAGTGTACTGCACATGTAAGGTATTAAAAGGTGCCGTAGTGTAAGAAATGAATGATATGAAATGACTATAATGTCTCGTTAGAGATTGAGGAAACCCTCCTGTGTCTATGGACTACGTCAGCTGAGATTTGCACAGCACCCTGACACAACCCTCATGTGGAGGATAAAGTGCTAGAAGACGGATGGATGGATCCTGGAAAGCAGAGAAATAGAGCTTTGCGCCCATATTATTATATACTTGTCATTACAGCAGCCCTCAGGACTTCCACGGAACGACCGTCAAATCACAGACAAGATTCACCAGTGTGTCACACATTTGTGACGTCAGCTTCAAACAGCTGAATAACTGCCAGTAATCGAAACTTGAAAGATATCTTGGAAAAAGAAGCATACTACAGCCATAAATCAATATAAATCCAGGCAGCCTCATTATCTTGATGGTCATAAGAGGGTTAAACTGAAATACTGGCTTCACTGATAACAATTGTGCAGCCATTATATTCACAAACAATTCCCAGTGTTCATGTGTTGTTTTGGTATGTTATTCCACCCAACACAGCATCATAGCACTTCAGCACAAGGGATGCCAGCAGAGCAAACAGTAAGAGCCCCTCGCTCCTAATGTAAGTGTAAGAGATTCTGAATGATACCAGATCTAAAAAGCCTCAGTAACCCTCTGAAAAATGTCTCTGAACTGGCGAAGGAAAAAAGTAAATAGAGGAGGTTAATGACAGACCACAACAGATGTGGGTATCTTGTCTCCTCTCATTATGTCATAATTCTTTGGTGCGACTCAAAGCAGACACACTTTCACTTTTAATCTTTTTCTGTTTGAAACATGCTGAAATGTACCAAATAGGTTATATATTTACAAAATAGATGGTGTGACAGTTCCCTCGAAACCAGCTATAGTGTAAGATTGTGGGTATCGCTCTGATACAAAAACAAAAGCCATTGCCAAGGCATCAAATTAAGCCAAACTCTTTATCAAAACAAATAAAAAAACAAAATATTATCTAGAGACAAAAGTTTGATATACAGTCAGTAAAACTCAGGCATCTGCAATTTTCTCTAATTAAGATTTTGAATTCAGGGCTTATATTTGTAATTGAGTGTATTTTCTGTGGTTTGTCTTTGCGCCACCCCTTTGAGTTATTCTTGCCGACTACTTAACATTCACAGTCATTTTCATTGTAACTAATTTATATTATAAAACTGGGGAGCCTGAAGTCTGGCTCACACCATGCGGAATACTGTCAGCTACCCCGACGTTCCATCTGTTCATCAGATCCTTTCCTAAGTCGTGTTGGTGGTGCTCAGAATTTGATTGCAACCACTTACCATGATGGTTCTTACGTGTTTATTCCAGCTGCTGAAATCTGATAGCCAGCTGGTCTTTGTGGGGTTTATGTAAGGTGTGTCTGCGCACGTTTACATCCGAGAGAGCGTAAATGACGGGGCAGTTAAACGAAACAGTGGCACAGTGAGCGCGGCATTTGTCACTAGTGACAGAAGCAGAAAAAACAAGCCGAACATACGGCTGACTGAGCTGAAGATAGCAATTACAGAATGGACTGTGATATAGCCTGACAATGCCATCACTCCTCAGACACTTTTGCTCGAAACCCTTTTAAAAATAACATACTTGGGACAGCAGCGTATCGGTTAACAAAACATGAGCATGGGCCATTGCACAGCTGATAGTGAAAATTAAGCTGCTGCGAGAGTTGTTGAAGATGAGCTCAGGGAGAAAGGAAAAAAACATCATGAAAAGAACTGTGAAGCACTCTCGCGGTGATGAAATGCAAAAAATTACTAAAATCATTACATGGTTTCACTGCAAGAAACAACAAACTTGCCTCATGAGATGTACAACTGAATAAACAAGCTTTGTGTGCCAAAGTATGAGCCGTTTACCTTTTTAGAACAACTGCAGATTTACATATGTTGTGCAAAACAGGTGCTTTGCTTTTAATCCTATGAGAGATGCTTTCTTGCCATTAACAATGGCAAATTCAGGTTCAGGTGCATGGGTTGTGTGGCCATAACGCCATTGTACATTTGCCAATATAAGGTGTGATTTCCCTGCCGGTAGAAGATGGCTGGATGGATGGATGGATGGATGGATGCCCTTAATCTTCGTATCAATCCAAGGTGTAAAATGTGTTTCCTGCAGTTGTTACAGCAATTTGCTCTGGGTGACATACGTTGTTTTTTTTACAAACTTATTATTGTCATAACACTTAAAAGTCGGTTTCTGTTGTTGAAATTGCTTCTGCTAAGGAATTATGGTTTAACGCTGACACAATTTCTTTAAAAATAATAAAAACCCATTCTATGAGTGCCCCAGAGTATATATACTGTAACTGCCAATTCTTGCAATAAACAAATTATTAAGTGCAGCCGTCGTATTGGTAAATATGACTGAGTTTGCTCTTTGTTAAGTGGATCATTGACGTTACAATGACACCCCTTGTGTTGGACATAGACAGTAGAAAAAATAATATACACAACACAACTTGACTTTGCACATGCCAAGTCTGCCTTATCATGTCCTATAACCCAATTAAAATAAACTATGTAAGTGCAAATCAGCATGCATGTCCAGGGGAAATGAAATGAATTAATGAAAAGATTTCATCCGACAAAAGCTGGACTTTTATTTCCAATGTAAGCAGCATATTTTTTAATGATATAATATATCACCGAATTGATATTCCCTCTCTCTGTCTCATGTTATGTAAAACATATCATGCAGCGGCTCTTAATGTGAATTAAATTTCTCACTTACGATAGCTGGCCATATCTATTCAGTCTCAAGAGAAATTTACTACATTTTCCACTTCCAAGATCTTACCATATTATAATTAATTCAGTTTCCTTGTCAGTGCCATTTCATCTCTGTAATTAAGGAAATATCTTGTGCTTTATAAGAAATTAAGTTTCTTTCCTTGTGTCAAGTCATTGTCAGAATTATGAGGAGCAGTGGTAGACGCGCTGACGGAGACACGCATGTGACAAAGAACTCAAACCTTATTGGATGAAATGGCAAGATAACATAATTAATGACTAAGGATTTCACTTTGCATGCTCGTAATTTAATTGTTCCTGGACAGTGGTTTGCTTTAGTTCCATCTGGTCCAGTGAGATATACACAAACAGTGATTAGCATCACTTGCATTTTATTAATTTATTTTACACACTCTTTTAATTGTTCACATTTAATTGAACTGAAGTTGCAGACACCAGTCAGGAAAGCAACAAAGGGGGCACCAGTACAAATGTTTCTCTTGACCTTGAATCATACCTTGCTAGATCTCCCCCCCACCCTCTGCCATGTGCAGCGCAGTTATATCTGAACCAACCTAATATTCTCACTCATGAGCACAAACTCAAAGTCACTCTGTTAGCCCTCCCCCAAGTCAATCATGGCAATTAGACACAAGTAGCCCACGCTATGAATTTATCCACACATTGATGTGTTCATTGACTCAGGCCAAGGATGGTAATTAAAGGTTCTTAGTGGAGTGGTCTTGGGTAATCTGGGGCCAGTTAAAAGCCTTGACGCCGTGCACTGTGGGGTTTAATTGGTACTGTGCCATTTATATGATTAACAACCAGCCTTGGTCTGGCAACTAGCGTACTCTTTACTCTTAGCAATTCATTAGAATAAAGGGTACTCTCGACTCTAATGAAAAGAAAATGTGTTGATACAATAGGATCATTATTTTCCAGAGATCATATTTGCTGTGATCGTCTGCGGTGTTATCAATCACTTTCATTGCTATTTGGCCTTGGGGCCATGGAGGCAATGCACTGTTTTATGGTTATATGTGCTTATTTGCAATTTACTTGATGGACAAAAGGAATCATGTACCCCACATGATTTCTTTAGGCACATATAGTAATGAGAAATATCATTTTGAGAGAGCGACAAAGTAAAATAAAATGCTAATGGATTTTTAAAACAGTGGCCCTATGTCCAAACCATGTTTTTCTTTTCCATGTGGATCACCACCCAGACACTCACACACCTCAAGCAAGCACACCTTCAGTCACGCACACCTGCAACCTACCACTCTCACATGCAGACACACACACACACGAGGGAACGGGAGAGCACGACCCTGAGGGCAGAACATCCAAGTCTGCTCTTTAAAAATGCGTTTTCTCTGATCAGATAGCATTAATATTGGTATTAACACGCGTCCCCGGGGTCCACATCAAGATCTGATCGCTATCCTATCATGGTTCATCCCCCTCCTTACATCACCGCCCCTCTTCTTCTTCATGCATTTCGGAGTTATGTTAAAAGTTATTTGACACATTTAAATGATGATGATAAATTATGACTACAGAAATGTTGACAGTACGACATTTGGATTCTTTGATTTCTTTAGCAAAATGTAGAAAAATATATGAGTTCATGTCCAAACAGTTCAGTATGCTTAAGTAGACCTTAAGTGTGCCGCTCAAATCTTATCTGACTAAAGGAAATGGATGAAAATTAGTTTTGTCCGTGTTTTATTTTAAATTTCCCAGGGAAACTGAACAGCTATAGGTACCTAAATACAATTAATAATCACAATTATTTTAAAGCTGATTAAAAACCACATAGAATATGTGTGCAAATGTTAAGTGTAAGTAAGTGTTGTTAAAAACTGTCTTGGTATAAAAAATACTATAGTGCAAGTGTAAAATCCATTAGACTGCCATAACTTTTCAGCCTGCAGCTGTTTTCCATGCTGAAATGGCACGTTATACGTTGCACTTGTTGTGAGACCGAATTCTTGGCACAATGAATGCCAACAGATTGCATTGATGAATGCAGGGGGATTAAACAGACAGAAAATCAACTGCAGAAGATAACAAATGCTCCGGAGAAAATTCTCTTGGGAAAAAAAAAAAAGAAAAACTGGATGAAATGCTGAAATTGCCTCAAGTGACAGATTTCACATCAGTACAAATAGTAATTATGTTGGCAATATTAAAACGTGGTGATGAGATTTGCCAAAAAGTGGAAGATTGAACTATTCAGTAACTAAAATAATTATTGCAATAAACTGTTTGCCCAAGTTACCAGCTTATTAACCACAAATGAGTGTAAAAAAAAATCATGAATGTTCAGTTATTTCATTAAACTGGACTGCATTGCACCGACAAATGCTACTGCAACAGTTACACAACTGACCCTGTTCCAAGAACCAAGCGGACATGATAAAATCCCAGGAAAGTAGTCATTTAAAAACCCACAGTGCGACATTCAATGCCATTCATGTCCTCTATTGATAATATACTGCTGCTGTAATGAAAATAGTATATTTGGTGTAACATTTTGTGGTCACGGTGGCTGACTGACTTTGAAATTAAGGCTTAATTTACTCATCAAAACTGAGTAATGTGTCACAGTGGTAATGAGTTGTAAAGCTGCTGCTCGTCCTCTCCTTGTGTGTGTGTGTGTGTGTAGGCGTGTGGGCGTGTTTTGTAGATATTATTATCTCATAATGTTATCTCAATCTGACGTGAGGCCAGCATCAACTGTGTAGGTTTCTACAAGTTTTTGCTCACACACACACACACACACACCGCTAGCTACCACTTATTCACTCTCACATGAATTTACAGAATAGGTGCAAATGAACTCGACCTTGTCCAGCTGCGGAAGGTGGCGGGAAATCTAAAGAAATCGGCGGCTGTTCTACTCGACTACCGCTGCATGTTTTGCCATTCTGCTGCGATGCAAAAGCTCCGCGAGAGGAAATCAACTCCAATCAGTCACACTTTTGTTGCCGAGTTGGAGAAAAGAGTCTACACCTCTCAGTTTTGATGATCAAGGACTCGGCTGTGTGACTTTGGCGTAAAGAGCAAAGATCTTGGACCTTGAATTGTGCACAGCTGTTGCCTTCCCATCAGGGGTGAGAATGCACTTAAGCATGAATTTCAGGGGCTGCAGCACTTCTTACAATTTTCCCTTCAACTCACTTGATATTTGATTTGGTGAGCGTGAAGCATTTGCATGAGTTTCGGCTCCTATTTTGTTTTATATTCTGTTTGCTGCAACTAGGCGGGGCCTTGGTGTCTAAAAACACTAAGCGCTCCCAGAGCTTTCCTTATCTCCTCCCATGTTCAATCCACATGTGCTTTGGGCAACCATCAAACCTTAATGAATTCACCCACATTATTTGCTGGGTTTAATGACCTGAGACTCAGGCTCTCTATAAATAAGCTAGACCTGGGACAGTCCCACTAAAAAAAAGCAATTACACATCCTGTTCAAA